>NC_054878.1:3981787-4076787 GCF_018320785.1 Cheilinus undulatus
AAATGTCAGAACATGCTGACTTAGAGCTATGAGAAGCTTTTCAGAAAGCTGATGCATTACAGTGTCTGGGTGGGGGTTTTAATATTTCATATTTGGACAATTTCTGTAGTTGTGTGACTCTGTTAACTTAGGTATGCTTTCTATTTTTGTTCCTCTCATTATCATTGCTTTTAGCTAAACGGGGAGGGTCCCCATATTGGTCTTTGCCCTGGGCCTCCAAAAACCGGCCCTTCCTCACACCTGCAGCTCACCCTCAAAGATCGTTCTGCAGTTTGTTGCTTTCATTTTTCTGTTTCTGCCCTTTTTGACAGTATTTATCATTAGTACGTTTAAGATCAAATAAAACACCCACGTTTGGACAAGTTTTACTCCATTTTACATTATTTCAAAACATGATCCGTGTGTGTTTGGCTCGTTGATGATTATGCGCATCGCAAAAATCATCATCAAATACGAGTATGGAAGACCATTGGCAGGAAGTGACTGAAGAAATCTGTTAAAACAAGGGCATTAGAAGCTCCACTGAACACAAGACAGCACACCTCTATGAATGAACTTACTGAAGAGACACACCACCAGCGGACTTCCTCTGCGCTCTTTTACACACGTTCCTCCGTCCTGGGTGCACCCGACAGTAAAAATACACAAGTTTTCATTTGAATTTTAGGGCTTCAGACTGCCCCTAAATGGTCGCATTTTGCCCCTAAAATTCGAGACAGTGCGAGTAAAATTTTTCATCTACTTGCGCATGTGCAACCAGTAAATTTTCTGATTTTTAAAATTATTATTAAATATTTTTTGTTGCTGACAAACTTCTGCTCCACACTCCAGCCCAGTTGTTGGCGATAATGCACAAATGAGCTGGTTTGCCAACCAACATGAACTTCAAAAGAAGACGGCATACTATCTGCCTCGAGGCTTCGCTTAAATCCGTCATGTATCCATGTATACCGTGGTATAAGCTTGACATTGCGCTGTGGTGCACGGCGTGCTGTGTTTCACACGGGTGGTTATTTGTGTGGCACAATGCATTTGTTTTTACTGTTATTATAACATAACATGCAGTAAACATGCGCTGCGCTGTGTGAAAATCATCATGATTTTCACAAATCATGAGTGAAGAGAAAGAGGATGATGCATTCATGTTGACAGACACTCGTCCTGCAGAGTGCAGACATGAAACCATACTGCACAACTATGACATCATGAACATCATCAGGATGCAGGCAAGACACAGACGTCAGTACCATAAAACGATAGTAACCCAGCTACACAGGCTGAGACCGAGAGGACCAAGATTAAAGACATAAGAAATTAAAAGAGAAACAGTAAAATGTAAATAAGAGGGCAAAAACAGATATTAAAACAGGGTAAAACAAGCTCTAAAACTGTAAAAGCAGTAAAATTTGATAAATATTATAACAGAGGTAAACAAAGGGGGAAGCAGTGAAGATGTAAAATCAATAAAGTGAGGAAGACAGTAACAATTAAAAACAGCCAGGGGGTAAGGAAATAAAATTAGGTTGACAGGGAGTAAAGGAGAGATTAAGAGGAAATTAAACTAAAATATGTAAAAATCTGTGAGAAGATAAAAATTAAATAAGAAGAAGATGAAGATGACATCACATAAAAGCCAATCTATAAAAATGAGTTTTAAGAAGTGATTTAAAAGATGTTAATAATTCCGCATGCCTTATCTCCTCGGGTAGGTCGTTCCAAAGTCGAGGGGCTCTGATAGAGAAGGCCCTGTCCCTCTTAGATTTGAGTCTCGACTTTGGAACGACAAGGAGGTTCCCACCTGAGGATCTGAGGCTGCGGGCTGGGACATAGGGGAATAAAAGTTCTATAATATAATCCTGAGCCAGACCCTTCAGTGCTTTAAAAGTAATGAGTAAAATCTTAAAATAAATTCTAAAACTAATGGGTAGCCAGTGTAAAGACGCTAAAATCGGGGTGATGTGATGTCGTCTGTTAAAACCGGTTAGAAGCCTAGCTGCTGCATTTTGAACCAGTTGAAGGCGAGAGAGGGATTTTTGGCAGAGACCTGACAGGAGAGAGTTACAATAGTCCAGACGGGAAAAAATTAGAGCGTGGATTACCTTTTCCATATCTGATTGGTGGAGAATTAGTTTTATTTTGGCAATTGTGCGTAAATGAAAAAGTATAACTGGATAACTTTATTGATGTGTGCTGTGAAGGTGAGGTTGGAGTCAAATTCTACTCCTAGATTTAGAGCTGTTGATTTAATGTTTGTAGACAATGGACAAAGGCTGTTTGTGATTGTATTGGGAGAGTTTGGAATATTGAAAAGAATGATTTCAGATTTTTGAGTTATTGAGTTGTAGAAAGTTTTGTGCCATCCAGCAGTTAATATCATTTAGACAGTCTACGACAGCAGCTAGGCTTCTCGGGTCCTCAGGTCTCAGGGGCAGGTATATCTGTGTGTCGTCTGCGTAGCAGTGAAAGGAGACTTTATGATTCTTAATGATTTGACCAAGGGGCAGCATATAAATAGAAAATAAAATCGGGCCTAAAACCGAACCTTGTGGTACACCACAGGTAAGCGTAGAGGCAGAGGAGGAGTGGCTACCTATGGTGACTGCGAAGGTTCGCTCTAAAAGTTAAGAATAAAACCAGCTAAGTGCAGTGTCCCTGATGCCCACCCAGTCTCTAAGACGTTCTATTAAAATACTGTGATCAAATAGATCAAATTTCTGGAATGTAGAAGTCCAGCTTCCAGAATGAATGATATTAACACTGTCAAACAAACATTGATTTGACGATATCAATGCCGAAAAATAAATGTTTATTTAATGACAGTAACATGGACAAATGGACATATCCGACCCCTGGGCCACCAGTTGCCATCCTGGATTCAAATCTTTGAAAGGGGAATTTTTCCATCACCAGTATGATTAGACAAATATTTCAGGGTTGAAAGAAGCTGCAGTGCTGCAAAGTTTTAAAACCAAATGTGTTGAAAACTTTTTCAAGACCTCAACAAAGAGAAATCAATGACCCAAAAACTGTATTTTTTATTGTCTGAAGTGTTTTAAGTCATTGTTCACCATGCCAAATATTCCCTCTGTTCTTCTCTAAGCCAGATTTCCCTCTAAATACTAATACTAAAAATCTCAGTTTTTACACGACAGTGTGGATTTGATCAAGTATTCAGACTTATCTCACAGTGTAGCTTTAAATTAAGAGCAGCTAATGAGTCAAAATTACACATTTAATTTTTAAAAAATCTCCCTTAAGACTTTTTAGGGGTCAGCAGAGACCCTGTGGTCAGGGACGTAATTTGGGGGGGGGGGGGACATGTCCCCTGCACTTTTTAAAAAGGCAGTTTTGGTCCCCTGCAGTTTTTACCATCCAAAAACAATGTTACGCTATATTAAATGGAGACAGGTTGAGCACTAGGACCAAGCGGAAAACGGCCGCTCAAGCTGAAGCCTGTTTCCCTTTAGACCGCCCACTGGCCCACAAGCTCATCGACTGGCTTTGCCGTTTCTTGCTAACGTGTGATTGGCCGTCCCCGCTGTCACTCCATCTGGTTGTAAACAGCTCCTGGACTATAGCACATGAGCACACCGGTGTTTAGCTAGCTGGCCAGGGGTCCACGTTCATTTGCCACTATAAGTTGTTAACATGTTGGGCATTTGTTCTGCCTGGGTCACGTCAGCTAAACGGATTTTGATATAAGAGGTTTCGTTTACATTAACACTGAATATGTGTCTGTGTGCGTGCGTGTGTATGTGTGTTTGGTTATTAGGCGCAGCCAGGTGGCAAGATGTCGAAAAAAGAAAACTGGATATAAGAGACTTCTTTAGAAGTCAAAGTGTAAGTTACTCAGAGGAACACATTACACCACAAACTCCTTCCCCTCATCCACCAGAAACTCAGACTCTCTCCCCTCCTATTATTATTATTATTATTGTTAGTAGTAGTAGTAGTAGTAATAGTATTACTTATATATTTTTTAAAATTCTATTATTTAACTTTATGATAAATGTTAGAAAGTCCATGTTGTTTAGGTGTTTTCAAGTAAATACTGTTCAGTTATATTGTGTTTTACGGAGAGTTTTCTTTGTCCTACGCTCGTGAACGCACCATAGGCGTTCCGACGCGGTTGAACACACCACACGTGTGTGAGATGCCGCAGCTGCGGAAAATTAGTTTTTTCTCCTCCTCATGCAGCAGTGGATAGTTCGTGAATTTCCCTTCACCTATGTTTACCCAACATTCACCTGCATCCTGGTTTTATTGTGCGTAAATGCCAGAAGTAAGTTTATGATGTGTTATTGTCCAAGTTGGATGTTATATTGTGTGTTGTTTGCCGCGAATATGGCCAATGATATCTCACGCTGTTCAATGTTCAGCTAATAAGCTAATTCCCTCCGTGACTGCAGTGAGCCTCGTATGAGATAACATGTTTACAATAATACAGTCCTTTATATCCAGAGTTATGTTATGTGTGTTATGTATGTTGTGAGCTGTACTGAGTATTGTTTTGTATCTTTATCTGCAGAACCACACACAGTTAAATAAATCCACCACTAAACTGGACATCTGTATCCGTGTCTTTTAACGGAGACACACACCATACACCTTGCCGCTCTAAACCCAACTAAATTCCTGGAGAACGCCCACATCTCCTTTTTAATAAACGTATGTATTGCAATTTATATGTTCATATTATGCAATTGTTTTATTCTTGTAAAGTGTCTTTGAGTTTTATTGAAAGAGCTGACAAATAAAATATTATTATTATTATTATTATTATTATTACTGTAGAGCCTCAACAACACAGAGATTTTAAAAAAGCGTATATTTAAAGCCAAAGAGATACACTTTTTGATTTTTTTTTCATGTATTATTTGTGTTTTGAAAGGCAGCCACTGTTTAAAAACACTAACAATGAAAGTTTGTGGGACAAATAAAATAAAACCTTGGATTACAAATGTGATTTTATACATCCATATTGTTTGTGAATAAATTAGACATAACAATTGAGAAACTGAGTTTTTTCTTCAGACTATACCATCAAAATCAATGATTGTTGCATCCCAAATTGTCCCACTGTTCATATGTCATCCATCAATATTTTTTTGTCAGGTGACAGATAATAGAAATGCAGAAGAAGATACAGGAGGAGGTAGAGCAAGAGAGGCTGGAGGAGGTAGAGGAGGAGAGGCTGGAGGAGGTAGAGGAGGAGAGACTGGAGGCTCACAGGTGAGGTTGAAAGAATAAAGATATGTTAGTCATGAGATTGAGCATTGTGACAAATGTTAGAGTGATGATAATCTTATTTTTATATCTTACTGTAGCTTATTATAGCTTATTTTTACTCAAAAATTAGGTATAATTTTATGTAAATAAGGCCTATTGACCATACCCCCGTACTCAAACCAGTTGTGCCCCCCCCACCTCTGAAATCAAAATTTCGTCCATGCCTGTGGTTGAACGTGGTTCTTTAATCACGGCTGATGTGGAGTTAACTCAATGTATTTTTCTGTTATTGTGTTGGTTGTGAACATTAACATCTGATATTTAAAATGTTAGGAACTCTAGGGACATGAAAGAGTGAATTTTAGGACTGAAAGTGTTGAGGCACAAACACAAACCTGCTTCTGCTGGAGTCAAAACTAGGGTGCAGTTCCACCAATCCGCCACTGGATGTCGCTGCCGGACCGCTGTAGAGGACAGCGCACTGAAACCAGGCAGAAGGAAAAAACAGTTAAACATGAAGAAAATAGATACGAGAGGAGCCCGCTAGCTTGTAAAACGAGCCTGGACTCGCCCACTGTTGTGGTCGCTGTTGTATCTTTACAAGTGTATTTCCACAACTTATACTACTAGTTACAACTGATTAAGAGACTCGAGGTAGACTTAAACTTCAACGTGCCGCCGGGCTGGTTTTAATCACATAGTGGTGAGGTACCACATAAAACACACAGGGCATATCAGGCTGTCGCCAACAGGTGGCAGCACTATCTCATGAACAGGAGGCAGTGACCCCAATATACAACAGTCGCTAGTTGGCCAGGAGCTTCATCCATGTCAAAGTGTCACATATTGCTATATTAAGGTAAGACCATGTTTTATTTATAGATTTGGCTGCCGTGTCTTAACATGAGCTCTTTATTTTCGCTGCTCGTAATTATGCTTGGATGCATCTATAGCTTTATTATGAGATTAAAACAAGCTGTCAGTAGATCATTCAGTGATGCCTGAAGTGTGTGAATTCTGTCATGTGAGCTGTCCCACAGCTTCTAATGTGGGTGTGTGTGCTGTGAACTGTGGTAGCAGTCTACATCATTTAGTTGTGTGTGTGTTTGTGGGCCCATTTGCGTGTGTGTTGGCGCAGTGTCCGTAGTATTGAATTCAAACAGAGGAGATATGTTGGTTGACATATAATCTCATCCTGTCCTGAGCCGAGCACAGCTGCTGATTTTAGGGTTATTTCTGAAGAGAGTTAGAAGTTATGACTGAAGTTAAACCCTGTGCACCAGCTGGACTTAAGCTGCTCTTATGTTATGACATGGTGTAAAATTTTATGCCAGGGATGGGCTGGCGCAAGTTTAAAACATCTGAAGGTACTATAGTAAGAGCGGAAAACGCACAGCAATGTTCATAAAACGTGGGACCTACAAGTAGCATAGCCCGGTTCTCTAAATTTTCCATCTTCTGGCTTTTTTATTACTTTTAAGTGGTGGAATTTCTCTTGTAACTCTAGCTGCTCTTCCCTTTGCTGCTCTTAAAGCTGTCTGATGTTTTTAGGGGCAGTTTTCTGGCTGCATGTGGTTAATCTGAGTTTTGCTGCAGTACTTGCAGCATTAGTCTCTCTCTCTCTCTCTCTCTCTGCACCTGTTTGTAGGTGCGCTCTTGTCCTAGAGGTGTCATTCATGTCCGGCGCCACTGATCATACTAGACCATTTATCAACATGTATGACATTATATTAGCTATAATGTGCAATAATGTCTTATCAGGAGAATGATAGTACAGAGTAGTGAGGCAGTTGAAACAATGAAATGTGGAGAGACTGAGGAAGCTCAGGTGAGGTCTTAAATTGATTAGTGAAATATGTATTAGCCCATTAATACTTTTTAAACATAAACAATTTTATAGTGTGAAGAACTGTAATACATTCAGGGAAGAGACAGGAGAGGC
This sequence comes from Cheilinus undulatus, assembly GCF_018320785.1. Lineage (NCBI taxonomy): Eukaryota > Metazoa > Chordata > Actinopteri > Labriformes > Labridae > Cheilinus > Cheilinus undulatus. Next base: position 3,988,959 of record NC_054878.1, read on the forward strand.
AGATAGAGCTTCAGGGTGTGAGGTAAGGTTTAAAAATCATTTTATTGATTTTAATAGACTCAGAAGGAGAACAGGTGAGGACTGATGTCAAGTTGATTTTTTAAAGATCAGATTTCAATAATTATTTCATTATTTCCACAGTACTATAAGGAGGGTTTGGGTTAGGTTATGATGAGGTTATCAGCTGCACTAGAACACCCCACTAGAGTTCTGCACATTTATATGGTGAAATTCTACTCCATAGTGACACATAAGTGGATTTTTTTCCTGCTTAGTTTTAAAATGAGCCACCTTTTTGTTCAGTTGTACCTTGACAGCTCATAATCATTATGCTTTGATTAAAGACTCCAGCCATTTTGTTCAAGAGGAAGAGGGAGAGGTGTTTTTTTCTGGGTGGTTTGCCCACATCTTAAGATCATAAAACATACATACATATATACATACATATAGATATTATACGTGCATTTATATAGGTGTGCACAGCACTATTTTTCCCAAAACGTTTGAAAAAAGAAGAAAGCATAAAAAATCACATAGCATTTTGTGAATGTTTTGCAGTGTAGTTAATTTATGACATATTTCTGCTCAAATGATTTACGGATCTGTCAGGTTTCCAATATGTCCCCCTCCCCAATGTTAAACTCATTCCTACGCTCTTGCTCTTGATAAATGTGTCAGGGCGTGAGGCCCAACACATTTTGTGCAGAGGCTGGCAGCTCTTGAAATGGTGCGTTTGTACGGCGACTTGTGGCTTACGGCCATACCACCCTGAGCACATCTGATCTTGGATGATAAACAGGGTGGGACCTGGTTAGTACTTGGATGGGAGACCACCTGGGAATGCCAGGTGCTGTAAGCATTTTTCCCCCAAAATGTTCCTCTCAAAGGGTGCTGCTGCTTCAGCAGATTGCCAATATTTTCTTGATTTTTTCTCCTATGCCCAAACAGTGTTGTCTCCAACACAACAGCCAAGTTGGTAAATGTGTCGGGGCCTAAGCCCCAACACATTTTGTGCAGAGGCTGGCATATCTTGAAATGGTGCGTTTGTACACCAAGTTGTGGCTTACGGCCATACCACCCTGAGCACGCCCGATCTCATCTGATCTCAGAAGCTAAGCACGGTTGGGCCTGGTTAGTACTTGGATGGGAGACCGCCTGGTAATACCAAGCGCTATAAGCATTTTTCCCCCCAAATGTTCTTCTAGAAGAGGGTGCTGCTGCTTCAGCAGATTGCCAGTATTTTCTTGAGTGTGTCTCCTATGCCCAAACAGTGTGGTCTCCAACAAAACAGCCAAGTTGATAAATGTGTCGGGGCGTCAGCCCCAACACATTTTGTGCAGAGGCTGGCAGCTCTTGAAATGGTGCGTTTGTACAGCGACTTGTGGCTTACGGCCATACCACCCTGAGCACGTCTGATCTTGGAAGCTAAGCAGGGTTAGACCTGGTTAGTACTTGGATGGGAGACCGCCTGGGAATACCAGGTGCTGTAAGCATTTTTCCCCCCAAATGTTCTTCTGGAAGAGGGTGCTGCTGCTTCAGCAGATTGCCAATATTTTCTTGAGTGTGTCTCCTATGCCCAAACAGTGTGGTCTCCAACAATACAACCAAGTTGATAAATGTATCGGGGCGTCAGCCGCAACACATTTTCTACAGAGGCCGGAAGCTCTTGAAATGGTGCATTTGTACACAGAGTTGTCTCTTGAAGAGGGTGCTGCTGGTCTAGTGCTTCAGTAGTGTTGGCTGTCTCTTGATTTTATCTAGTTGACCTTTAATGCCCTTTACCTAAGGACATGCCCCATGAAAAGGCTCAGCAGCCTGTTTCCGCCCAGTTTTGAACCGGGGACCTTTCGCGTGTTAGGCGAACGTGATGACCACTACACTACGGAAACACACAACAATGTTCACGATGCCATGAAAGGGGTGTTTATGCTACTTTCTTAACCGATCTCTCTTCAAATGCTGGCCAACTGGCCTGTTTCCTACCTGCTAATGACTATTCACTAAGAATGACACCACTCCAAAGCCGAGACAGGCAATGCATGATTCTATACAAGTGAGGTAACAGTTTCCTTCAGGATGAAAACAAAAAAGATTGGGACAATAAGAAAAGGGCAAGAGAGGGAGGATCAAACAGAAAAAAAGATTAGAAATGGAGAGGTTGAGGGAAATCATTAATCTCTGACTATTGCTTTCACATGAAGCCCCAGTCCATGAAGCAAAAGCCAATCTCCATAAGCAGGTCATGTGATGGGTTGACAGAGTGCATGTAGAGTTTAGTCATGAAGTCCAAGAGCATAGATGGTGTTTCCGCCCGGTTTCGAACCGGGGACCTTTCGCGCGGGCACCGCGTATAGTAGTCCTTAACTCCCTTAACTTTTCCCATTCATTCTCTATGGTAGTTCTTACCACTACGGATGTAATATATTTCCGGCCACTATGGAGGTTTTGGGGGCGCTGTTTCACCCTTTTGGTACAGGTAAGGACCACAGTGATGTTAGAATGACAGCCAGAGAAACATTTGCAGCAGGACAGAGACCTCCGTTGTTTTGCCAGTTGAGTGATCGCCATTTTTGACAAGACACTGTCAAAAACGAATCGAACTAATCAAACGTAAGTCTGGCTTTTTTTTAAAACTTAATTTATTAATATTACTTTGCTAATATTACATGTTTTATTGAGTTATTAAGTTTTGATGACAAAAATGAGCAGGATCTGAGTTATTTTTGCTAACATTGCAAAGTAGCCCGTTATAGGTAACGTGCATTCTTTGGTACGTCTCTTACCTGCTATATTAGGTTATTTTGTTATTGGTCATTCATTTTTCCCTTTTCTCTCTTGCTGACAATGTCGAGAAGCATATATCTTTGTTTCTTTTACTTTTTTTACTTGAGATTTATACGATATTTGAAACCCTTCGTACTATAGTAGCTCAAACATTATCGGTGTGGAAACTTTGCTTTAGTGTATTTTTTTCAGAAGGACGTATTGATCATTTTGAATAAAATTTTATCTTTATTGCATTTTTCATTTCAACACAATGTGCCTACAGATAAGCAAAATCTTTTGAATGAGATTATTGATCTCAATGTGTTTTTTCCCAGTTAAATAAATGTAAATAAATGTATCCAAACAATATGACCCCCAACACATACACACAGACGAGATCCATGTAATTATTTATTATTTATTATTATTCTTATAAATAAATAATGTGTTATTTGGGGATTGTAATTGCCTTTAATGTGTGTGTTTGAACAAATATCCTTGTCTGTGATTATTTTAAGCCTGATTCTAGCTATTGAAGTAATGAAGAATTGTATTTTATGTAGCTATCCAGCCATCTAGCATGTAATATCAAGTGTTGTTACCCAATGATAAAAAACACAAGTCATTATAAACATGAATAACTGATTAATTAACTATTTAATCACACTTTTTAATACTAAATAATATGACTTGTATTTTATTGTGCACTGAACAGGATGAAGCAAACCGTAACCTTCTTTCCTGGAAAGAAGTCAGTGGCCTTTAGGAAGGGTCCATCAGGCCACCTACGCCAGGACCCATCTGAGGAGGCCATGAAAATAAAAAACAAGCCCTCTCTTCAGGATAAGTCCCCTCCTCAAAAACCAGATTTGGTGAAAACTAATGCTCTCACCTTGGTTTTCCAGCGAGGAGGGGATGTATCCGACCAGCTGGAGGTGATGGGGGAGTACATCCTCCAGTTTGGGAAGTACAAGGGCAAGTCCTATAAGTGGCTCCTGGAGAATGATGTGGGCTACATCATCTACCTCATCAATAAGGTAGATGAGGAGGAGCAAAGTGGGAGCTTTCATCCTCAAGGCCTCAGTAAAGCCAGCCTGTTGTCCTTCATTGAGTATGCAAAACAATTCAAGGAGATTGAGGACCTCAGGTCGTACCTCCTCTCTAGAAAGCCCGATCCACCCGTGGCATCAGAGGGGGACAACTTGGTTGGCTTTGGAGCCCGAGCCAAGGAGACCTGGAGGCAGATCTGGGAGAGCAGGGCTGATGGCTATGCTACCTTCATCTTAGGGAGAAGCTGCATCAAGAACAGTAAGATGTTCAACCTCCAGCAGTATCTCCTTAAGCAGCAGAGGACTGAGTCCAGCCAGACACCTCCAGCCTCCAGCCTCCAGCACAACGGCAGCCTCCACACCAACGCCAGGCCCACTTGGTTAGCTCACAGAAACAAGCAAATATTGATTCTGATATGTTCATTTAATGTTTCTAACTCAATTGATGTTGTTTGGACCTCTAGCTATGGAGGAGGATAAGGACCTTGAGGGTGAAATGTTAAATCTGTCCCCTTCTAAACTGGACCCTAGTCTATGTGAGTGAGGAATGCTTTCACATATTGCTTTACTTGCTCTTACTATACATGGTTGAAACTAATGACATTTCTGCATCTAGGATCAATAGCAGCAGTTCCCAGGGTCCTGGCTGCACCTCAAGCAACAGGTTTTCTTCATCAGTGTGGAGGAAGGATTCTGTTGTCAACAGAATTCGACTTCCATTACTGTGTTCTTTCCATTGGTTTGTTATTTTGGCCGTGTTCCGGCATGTTCTGATGTGTGTGTTCTTTTGCCCTCCCACTAACCTAAGGAACTAACTTGTCGGCGATGACGGTAAGTGTTTTCTGTTTTTGCATGCGTTTTTTGACTGCTATTTGAGGATTTGGCATGCAAATGGTCATATTGTTGTAAAAATCAAGCTTAGATATTAACATGCCAAATCCTTGACCAGCCAGGTACTATGATTAAAACATTGTTATTGTGCTTTACCTGTTTTCATATTGTATAAGTTAAAGCATTAGTTTTTGAAGCTTCCTATAAACAGCAGTTCACAATCTAACCAAAAAGGTTTTTTAGAGCCTCTAAATACAAATGGCAACATAGAAAACAGGTAATGCCAGATTGTTAGCTTAAATGCATTGCATTTGTGAAGAAAATATTAAAGAACTGTTCTTTACAGCTCGCAGGAGTAAACCAGCGGCAACTATTTCAGGACCTTCTCAGGTTGGGGATCATGCTGCAGCTGTTTCTTCTGTGAAGGGTAAACATATTGTTTTGCTTTTAATTTAAACAAGGACATCCAGATTAAAAAAAGACAATGAAAGTCACACTCTTTTCCTTTTGTTCACAAACTTACAGCGAAGGTCCCATTGCCAGTTCCTCCTCAGCTGCTTGCCATTGCTCCACAACTTGGAATTAAAGACCCCAGTGTGTTTGGACAGAGTATGATATAGTTCTTAAAAAATCCCAGTGCATCACTCATTATTAGCATGTCAATATTCCAACTATTTTAAACTAGACATTTTGTTTTTGTTCAGACAGAAACATGTATAGATAGACGGATAGATTAATAGATACATGTCTATATATATATATATATATATATAACATCATAAAATCCTTTGTATAATGAGATGCTTTTGTTGACATTTTTTGCTATTTTTTCTTAAGCACACAGAGAGCCAGTCTCAAACATTCCTCCAACTCAGCCTGAAGTGACAGCAGTTTCATTTCTTTCTGACAGTAAGTGTGTCAATTCTTTATTTCCTTTGAAAAACTCATAAGTTCACTTTTATTGCTACTGCTCAACTACCTTACCTGTTTGATCCTTAACTTGTAGATCCACCAACAGAGACCCCCCACACCCTGGAAGTTCAGGGGGATACTGGCCATGATGAAGGTATTAATTTCTTGGCACAAGTTAACCATAGCATCCATTAATGTATGACTGTCTTTCATTTAATGAAAGATAGTCGTATTGCTACATTATTTCTTTAAATGAAATTGTACTGTAATATTTGACGTAATTTGTGTTTTACAGCTCAGCCTTGTCCAGAGCCTCCTATCCCACAGCCTAGAGTGTCCATACCAGCATCATCAGAGATTTTCCCCCCTGCAGAAGTGCAGGGGGATACTATCCATGATGAAGGTATTCATTTCTTTGGCACAGGTTAACCATAGCACATTCATTAAAGTACAACTAGCTTTCATTTTGTTCATTTTTTAAAATGAGAATGTACTGTTATATTTTATATACTTTGTGTGGACAGCTCAGCCGTGTCCAGTGCCTCCTGTCCCACAGCCTGGAGTGACTGTCCCAGCATATGATCAGGATGTCGAAAGGTGGAATTGTTCTCAACAGCAGAGAATATGGATGAAGGCAGAGATGGAAGCACTTGGCCTGTGGCCAGGGTCGCATCCAGTATATGAATATGCTCTCCCTGTGGCGTTATCCACCTCAGCCCGAGCTAGTAGATTCCATCCATGATTTGCCCTCACCCAAGTACTTCCAGCTCCATCCTTTCTTCATTTGGAAGCCAGAGCACAGTATCACGGAGAGGGCCCGAAATAACCAGGTGCTACCCTGTCTTCATGATTGTTTAAAACCACAGGTGGCTTCCTCGGGCGCTGGGAGGCCAAGGGTGATCATTGGCACCAGTGGCCAGTATTATCTTCTAGCCTCATGACTTATGTGCAAGGCTTGCAAGAAGAGCTGGCATGCTGATAAGCCCCAGTGGCTGGAGAAGCTGCCAAAGCGCCTCCAGAACATTGTCCCTGCTGTCCTCACTCACAAAAAGGTCATCTGCAGATCGGTGATGGATGAGCTGAGGCGCAGTGGCAGATCAGCAGAGGACATGGCCAAGCAGCTGACAGAGGCACTTCACTTGAAGTTTGAGAGAGCCCACCTGGCCTACCTGCACAGCATCCAGAACGTCAGAGATGCTGAGGCAGGAGTGTACGGCCAAAGGACCATCACTGGGCTCCTCAGACAGAGTGACACTCCTGCTCCATTTGGTGGGTACGCTGATTCTGACGGCTGGTGTGGAGTATCCGTCTCTGCTCACTACCTGGTCGACTGCCTGGTCAGTGAGTATAAGAGGCAGGAGCAGCTGCTCACTCTGCTGCTTCAAGGGACCTTTGGACAGGCACTCAGGTCAGATCACACCAGGAAGGTGGCAAGGAAGGTGGCGCTCTCATCTGGCACCATGTCTTCCTATGCCATCATGAACGAGAACTGGATGATCCTGAGCTGGGTGATGCTCCAGTCAGAATGCGATCAGTCACTTCATCCGATGTATGAGGGTCTGGCTGGACGGTACTCTGCAGCTGGAGTGGAGAAGGCCAAATTCCAGTGGGTGGATGGGTATAAAGACTTTGTCATTCATAACGTTCTTTTTTTTTTTTTAATTTATTCAACATTTATTATTATTATCATTATTTATTATTTTATTCACCATCTTTGCTGAGTAAAACAGAACAAGGAGTTTTGTAAATGCAATACATTGGACTTTTACAGCAGTGTAAAATAATTTTGCATGGAATGAAAGTACTTTTTATTTTTATAGGGACTGCTGTGCTGCCTTTAAGGTCCTGGACTCTAGGCCTCAGGAGCACCTCTCATGGGACAGCTGGAGGACAACAGAGGCTATTGTGACAGAGGCAACTTCAGGAAACCTGATTAACACTTGTGCATCCAGGAGCAAGTTTAACAAAGACATCACCATCAAGTTAGACTTGTTCCATTGCATGAGACGTTTCACCAGGGAGTGTGTCTCTGAGCATCATCCCCTATACAGCTCCTTTTGCCAGTTCCTGTCCGCAGCATTTGTTGTTGTGGACCAGAGTGAGAGCCCCAGTCCATGAAGCAAAAGCCAATCTCCATAAGCAGGTCATGTGATGGGTTGACAAAGTGCATGTAGAGTTTAGTCATGAAGTCCAAGAGAATAGATGGTGTTTCCGCCCGGTGTCGAACCGGGGACCTTTCGCGTGTGAGGCGAACGTGATAACCACTACACTACGGAAACTGGCTGTGTATTTGATGCACACTAGGGGCGTGAATCCATTCACATAGCACCCCAATGACCTTATCCTAACATTTGGAGACTTGAGACCTTAAACACTGGCTGCAACTCTGGTGACTGTTTGTGCTTCGTGGATTGTGCAGCAGGCGGTATTAGGCACTGGAGTTGCTGCTTGTAGTACATTGGATACCGTAGTTGGTCATGCTGGCCTCTGGATGTCTATGCATTGCTGCTAAACTGAAACACAGTTATCTGGGGCTGGGCGGGCAACAAGCAATACGGCCTACATGAGTCCTCGTTAGTATAGTGGACAGTATCTCCGCCTGTCACACGGAGGCCAGCCGCGGATAGCCGAAGAAGACGAAATCAGGAAAGAGCATACTTTTCTGACAACCGCGGGTTCGAGTCCAGGTCTCACCAGAAATAATTCCTCATGCTTGCGCCAGGAAGATTTGCTGAATTGCATGCACGATACAAAACGGTTACTCTGCAACATTTGAAGAGAAATGCGTCCACTCATGTTGGGATTTGTTTTTGATCTCGTAGGGTGAGATGAAAAAAACAATACTATGATGACAATAACGCTATTCATCAAAGTTAATATGTTAATTATGATAACAAACACGGCACTAAATGATACACTGTTTACCAAAATGTATATCAAAGATTAAAGGAATCATATGATCCCTTAGATATGATTAAATGTACTTTAAATATCCCTTAAAGATAGATTGAGAAAAATTATAATTCCCCAGCACTTACATGCAATGGAGTAGTTAGTTAACATTTTTCATTACCACAGTTATATTTCTGTTCCTTAGACAAGAGTCACACACTTAAAGTATCACAAAGTGTGTAAAAGTTCAACATTAAAAACCCAATTAAAATAATGTATTTCATTATTAATCAGTGAGATGAAATACACAATGTAAATGACCTAATTAATGCAGATAAATGACCTTGGTCAGTATTTAACTGTCTGTATTATATTTTTAAAAATATAATATTAAAATGTTTAAAATTTAAATCAAATAGAAAAATGACTTAAAATACAGTCCATGAATGGATTTAGTGAGATACTTTTTAATGTCAATATCAAATAAAGACAGTGAAACAGTAAGGGTTCAAAATATTTCAGCACACACAAATGATTTAAAATGATAAGTCCACACAGAAAGCTAAAAAAGTGTAGTTGAAAAAAATATTATGAAGTACTGTATTTGGCAACATATGCAATTTTTATTTGTTTTTCAAAACAACCCTTTTTCTGTTCTTTTTTTGGCTGTATCTGGGATGAAAATGACCCCACACGGTTGCTGCTTGACCCCCTCTGCCCCCTTCCCTCAGGACAAAGGTAGAAGACAACCAAAGGAAAACCAAGGACTGACCGAGGACTGTTTATCCCACTCTGGCAAAGACTGAACGCTGTTAATGCACATTTTTAATCCTGTATGCTGCCGTCTGACAACTGTTGTACAGTTATGCTCTTTTTATGTGTGTTTTAAAACTGATTTTCATCTTTTATAACACAACATGAAATAAAGATGTGTTGCTAAAACACTGCTGGATTCTGAATCTTTCTGTCTTCAAATCAAACATGATATACACAACAAATGAACAGTCAGAAAAATACACAGTAAAACTTTGGTTTAAATCTATATACATACATGCAAAAACAGTCACTTTCTCTTTTCGGCAGCCCATCTGTCTCTTTCAGTGTCATAGAAGGTAGACTGCTGAAATTCCCCCCAGGTCATCTCCTTGACCATGCCCTGTTCCTTGTATAAAGAGAACACTCGGGAGGGACAGTAGATGTACTTCCCTGGCACCCCTGGGAAGTATGTATGAATATGAGGGCTGTCTGGACCCTGCTTTAGAGGCAGGTGACAGAACCGGCACAAACGACCAGTTGGCACCTGCACTGCAGACTTCCTCTTTGCCCTCTCCTCTGCCACCCTTCTCCATTCCAACCCCCTCTTTTTCGCAGCCTCCAGCTCCCGCTCAAAAAAAGGAGAAGCCGCAAAATCCTCAAAAGGCATCCTGGGGTTGTTCAGGCCTTCATTCTGGTAGGTCTGAAAGACCTTTGTGGAGCAGTAAAAGTACTTCACATCTGTGGACTGGTAAAAGAAATGAACAGACGAACCATCTCCAAGATATCTGGATTTTGGCTGACCACAAGCCAAACAGTTCCTTGTAGTCTTCTTTGCCTGCTGCTGTTGCTGTTGTTGTTGCTGCTGTTGCTGTTGTTGCTGTTGTTGCTGCTGCTGTTGTTGCTGGTGTTGCTGCTGTTTCTCCATGATCTCTGTCACAATCTTCTCTACTGTGGCCCGGGTCATTGACTCATCCTGGGGGGGAGTCACAGGTGGAGGGTTGACCACAGCTGGAGGAAGGGTTGTGACAGGCACACTGACTGTCTGGCTGCCTGTGGTCAAACTCTGCCAAAGCTGCTGTGTCTCTAAAACTTTGGCTGGGCTGGTGTTGAGGGAGGAGCTGGTGTTCTGCCGTTTTGCCAGATGTTTCACATATCTGGAGATATGCTGGCGTGTGGTCGGATGGAGAAGGCTGTTGGGGTCTGTGCATGACCTGAGCACCAAAGCAGCATAGTCTTTGTCCACTCGCTTCAGTGAATCCTTAGCACCATGATGCTTAATTAAAGGTCATCAATGGCAGCTCTCATGGGCTCTGGCCATCTGCTGTGGTCCAGGACCTGAACCAGGCCTCCAGTTTTAACTGGACCAGTGCGGGCAGCCCGGGGAGAAGAGGGCACAGGGAGGAGGGCAACCCTTGGCAGGTCTGAAAACATAAAGGACAGTCTTTAATACAAAGCAATAATTAATACCATATTTAAAATACACATTTCAACGAGGGTTTAAGGTCATGATCTTTTCAGTGAACAGTGGATTGTTTTAAGAAATCAGTACTTTAATGTGCTTAATTTTTGATAAAAAGGATTTTCCTTGGGTCTTATGTTTTTGATACAGCTGTTCAATAATAATCGCTGTTAATGAAAAGAATTTTATAATACTCATTAAATCAAGTTAAGCCAAAAGGTAAATGTCTGTTTAAAACCATGAAGCCTGTGTGTGGGGGATAGTAGACGAGTAGTCTGAATGACCTGTATCCGTGCAAGTCTGTGTTTCTCTTTTGGCAGTGGGAGATGTGGGTGAAGGAAGGGCCTGGGACAGGATCGGCATAGCCCCCTGGTCCTCCAGCATGGTCTCAATTGTTTCCTGAATTGAGAAATTAGATAAGGAGATTAGTAAAGCAGCATGTTCATGAGTTGATATCTTACAGTGAGTATTAATCTAAATTACCTCAAAGCCTGTGCTTGCTCCAGTAGCAAGAACAGGGTGTTCCTCATCCTGGACACTGGGCTGCTACTGTGTCTCCACGGCAACGGGAGCTGAGATTTCAGGCTGTTCTTTACCAACTTGAAAGTTCAGGACAACAGGACGGCAGCCTGGCTCCACATACTGCAGCCCAAACCTCTCCCCTGTGTCCCTGTTAGATACCTGCAGGGCAGGGTATTTGGCCCTCCCTGTCACCTGTGCAGACACTGTGTTCAGCTGGAAAATCAACAGAGGGTCAAACACAGCTGGCAGCTCCACACCGGGCAGTTTTAGATCTACCAGTCTCTGGAAGTTCCAGCGCACCACTCCAGTCATCGCCTGGGCTTGAAAGAGCTCACAGGACACCCGGCTGCCTGTGACCCACTGAGCCTGATGGAAATGGAACCCCTCCTGCTGTGAAGTGCCTCTTACAGGGATCCACACAGGTACAGCAGCTCCTTCACCTTTGACGTAGTTAAGTTGCAAGGTGCCACCATACCTGTAGAGGATCCTTCCCGACTGCTGGGTCACTGAGGCAGCCTCTCAGGATGTGGACACGCTGGATCCTCCACACCTTCAGCATGGAGGCTTTGAAGAGAAGCACACCATCAGGATCCCCGGCCAGATGAAAGTGATGCATGACATCCTCAACCCTCTGTAGCAGCTCTCTGGGTTGTGGCACCTTTGTCCTGCAGTGATCTCTGATATGCTGCTTGGTTGGATTAGCAGGAGAGATTCCACAGAAGGTGTATGCATCTTTGAGCCGCTGGAGATCACTCTGGTCCACAACAACAAATGCTGCGGACAGGAACTGGCAAAAGGAGCTGTATAGGGGATGATGCTCAGAGACACACTCCCTGGTGAAACGTCTCATGCAATGGAACAAGTCTAACTTGATGGTGATGTCTTTGTTAAACTTGCTCCTGGATGCACAAGTGTTAATCAGGTTTCCTGAAGTTGCCTCTGTCACAATAGCCTCTGTTGTCCTCCAGCTGTCCCATGAGAGGTGCTCCTGAGGCCTAGAGTCCAGGACCTTAAAGGCAGCACAGCAGTCCCTATAAAAATAAAAAGTACTTTCATTCCATGCAAAATTATTTTACACTGCTGTACAAAACTCCTTGTTCCTTGTTCCTTGTTCTGTTTTACTCAGCAAAGATGGTGAATAAAATAATAAATAATGATAATAATAATAAATGTTGACTAAATTTTAAAAAAAAAAAGAACGTTATGAATGACAAAGTCTTTATACCCATCCACCCACTGGAATTTGGCCTTCTCCACTCCAGCTGCAGAGTACCGTCCAGCCAGACCCTCATACATCGGATGAAGTGACTGATCGCATTCTGACTGGAGCATCACCCAGCTCAGGATCATCCAGTTCTCGTTCATGATGGCATAGGAAGACATGGTGCCAGATGAGAGCGCCACCTTCCTTGCCACCTTCCTGGTGTGATCTGACCTGAGTGCCTGTCCAAAGGTCCCTTGAAGCAGCAGAGTGAGCAGCTGCTCCTGCCTCTTATACTCACTGACCAGGCAGTCGACCAGGTAGTGAGCAGAGACGGATACTCCACACCAGCCGTCAGAATCAGCGTACCCACCAAATGGAGCAGGAGTGTCACTCTGTCTGAGGAGCCCAGTGATGGTCCTTTGGCCGTACACTCCTGCCTCAGCATCTCTGACGTTCTGGATGCTGTGCAGGTAGGCCAGGTGGGCTCTCTCAAACTTCAAGTGAAGTGCCTCTGTCAGCTGCTTGGCCATGTCCTCTGCTGATCTGCCACTGCGCCTCAGCTCATCCATCACCGATCTGCAGATGGCCTTTTTGTGAGTGAGGACAGCAGGGACAATGTTCTGGAGGCGCTTTGGCAGCTTCTCCAGCCACTGGGGCTTATCAGCATGCCAGCTCTTCTTGCAAGCCTTACACATAAGTCGTGAGGCTAGAAGATAATACTGGCCACTGGTGCCAATGATCACCCTTGGCCTCCCAACGCCAGAGGAAGCCACCTGTGGTTTTAAACAATCATGAAGACAGGGTAGCACCTGGTTATTTCGGGCCCTCTCCATGATTCTGTGCTCTGGCTTCCAAATGAAGAAAGGATGGAGCTGGAAGTACTTGGGTGAGGGCAAATCATGGATGGAATCTACTAGCTCGGGCTGAGGTGGATAACGCCACAGGGAGAGCATATTCATATACTGGATGCGACCCTGGCCACAGGCCAAGTGCTTCCATCTCTGCCTTCATCCATATTCTCTGCTGTTGAGAACAATTCCACCTTTCGACATCCTGATCATATGCTGGGACAGTCACTCCAGGCTGTGGGACAGGAGGCACTGGACACGGCTGAGCTGTCCACACAAAGTATATAAAATATAACAGTACATTCTCATTTTAAAAAATGAACAAAATGAAAGCTAGTTGTACTTTAATGAATGTGCTATGGTTAACCTGTGCCAAAGAAATGAATACCTTCATCATGGATAGTATCCCCCTGCACTTCTGCAGGGGGGAAAATCTCTGATGATGCTGGTATGGACACTCTAGGCTGTGGACTAGGAGGCTCTGGACAAGGCTGAGCTGTAAAACACAAATTACGTCAAATATTACAGTACAATTTCATTTAAAGAAATAATGTAGCAATACGACTATCTTTCATTAAATGAAAGACAGTCATACATTAATGGATGCTATGGTTAACTTGTGCCAAGAAATTAATACCTTCATCATGGCCAGTATCCCCCTGAACTTCCAGGGTGTGGGGGGTCTCTGTTGGTGGATCCACAAGTTAAGGACCAAACAGGTAAGGTAGTTGAGCAGTAGCAATAAAAGTGAACTTATGAGTTTTGCAAAGAAAATAAAGAATTGACACACTTACTGTCAGAAAGAAATGAAACTGCTGTCACTTCAGGCTGAGTTGGAGGAATGTTTGAGACCTGGTTAGTACTTGGATGGGAGACCGCCTGGGAATACCAGGTGCTGTAAGCATTTTTCCCCCCCAAGCTTAAGAAAAAAATAGCAAAAAATGTCAACAAAAGCATCTCATTATACAAAGGATTTTATGATATATATATATGTAGACATGTATCTATTAATCTATCCGTCTATCTATACATGTGTCTGTCTGAACAAAAACAAAATGTCTAGTTTAAAATAGTTGGAATATTGACATGCTAATAATGAGTGATGCACTGGGATTTTTTAAGAACTATATCATACTCTGTCCAAACACACTGGGGTCTTTAATTCCAAGTTGTGGAGCAATGGCAAGCAGCTGAGGAGGAACTGGCAATGGGACCTTTGCTGTAAGTTTGTTAACAAAAGGAAAAGAGTGTGACTTTCATTGTCTTTTTTTAATCTGGATGTCCTTGTTTGAATTAAAAGCAAAACCATATGTTTACCCTTCACAGAAGAAACAGCTGCAGCATGATCCCCAACCTGAGAAGGTCCTGAAATAGTTGCCGCTGGTTTACTCCTGCGAGCTGTAAAGAACAATTCTTTAATATTTTCTTCACAAATGCAATGCATCTAAGCTAACAATCTGGCATTACCTGTTTTCTATGTTGCCATTTGTATTTAGAGGCTCTAAAAAACCTTTTTGGTTAGATTGTGAACTGCTATTTATAGGAAGCTTCAAAAACTAATGCTTTAACTTATACAATATGAAAACAGGTAAATCACAATAACAATGTTTTAATCATAGTACCTGGCTGGTCAAGGATTTGGCATGTTAATATCTAAGCTTGATTTTTACAACAATATGACCATTTGCATGCCAAATCCTCAAATAGCAGTCAAAAAACGCATGCAAAAACAGAAAACACTTACCGTCATCGCCGACAAGTTAGTTCCTTAGGTTAGTGGGAGGGCAAAAGAACACACACATCAGAACATGCCGGAACACGGCCAAAATAACAAACCAATGGAAAGAACACAGTAATGGAAGTCGAATTCTGTTGACAACAGAATCCTTCCTCCACACTGATGAAGAAAAACCTGTTGCTTGAGGTGCAGCCAGGACCCTGGGAACTGCTGCTGTTGATCCTAGATGCAGAAATGTCATTAGTTTCAACCATGTATAGTAAGAGCAAGTAAAGCAATATGTGAAAGCATTCCTCACTCACGTAGACTAGGGTCCAGTTTAGAAGGGGACAGCTTTAACATTTCACCCTCAAGGTCCTTATCCTCCTCCATAGCTAGAGGTCCAGACAACATCAATTGAGTTAGAAACATTAAATGAACATATCAGAATCAATATTTGCTTGTTTCTGTGAGCTAACCAAGTGGGCCTGGCGTTGGTGTGGAGGCTGCCGTTGTGCTGGTGGCTGGAGGCTGGAGGTGTCTGGCTGGACTCAGTCCTCTGCTGCTTAAGGAGATACTGCTGGAGGTTGAACATCTTACTGTTCTTGATGCAGCTTCTCCCTAAGATGAAGGTAGCATAGCCATCAGCCCTGCTGTCCCAGATCTGCCTCCAGGTCTCCTTGGCTCGGGCTCCAAAGCCAACCAAGTTGTCCCCCTCTGATGCCACAGGTGGATCGGGCTTTCTAGAGAGGAGGTACGACCTGAGGTCCTCAATCTCCTTGAATTTTTTTGCATACTCAATGAAGGACAACAGGCTGGCTTTACTGAGGCCTTGAGGGTGAAAGCTCCCACTTTGCTCCTCCTCATCTACCTTATTGATGAGGTAGATGATGTAGCCCACATCATTCTCCAGGAGCCACTTATAGGACTTGCCCTTGTACTTCCCAAACTGGAGGATGTACTCCCCCATCACCTCCAGCTGGTCGGATACATCCCCTCCTCGCTGGAAAACCAAGGTGAGAGCATTAGTTTTCACCAAATCTGGTTTTTGAGGAGGGGACTTATCCTGAAGAGAGGGCTTGTTTTTTTATTTTCATGGCCTCCTCAGATGGGTCCTGGCGTAGGTGGCCTGATGGACCCTTCCTAAAGGCCACTGACTTCTTTCCAGGAAAGAAGGTTACGGTTTGCTTCATCCTGTTCAGTGCACAATAAAATACAAGTCATATTATTTAGTATTAAAAAGTGTGATTAAATAGTTAATTAATCAGTTATTCATGTTTATAATGACTTGGATTTTTTATCATTGGGTAACAACACTTGATATTACATGCTAGATGGCTGGATAGCTACATAAAATACAATTCTTCATTACTTCAATAGCTAGAATCAGGCTTAAAATAATCACAGACAAGGATATTTGTTCAAACACACACATTAAAGGCAATTACAATCCCCAAATAACACATTATTTATTTATAAGAATAATAATAAATAATTACATGGATCTCGTCTGTGTGTATGTGTTGGGGGTCATATTGTTTGGATACATTTATTTACATTTATTTAACTAGGAAAAAACACATTGAGATCAATAATCTCATTCAAAAGATTTTGCTTATCTGTAAGCACATTGTGTTGAAATGAAAAATGCAATAAAGATAAAATTTTATTCAAAATGATCAATACGTCCTTCTGAAAAAAATAAACTAAAGCAGTGTTTCCACACCGATAATGTCTGAGCTACTACAGTACGAAGGGTTTCAAATATCGTATAAATCTCAAGTAAAAAAAGTAAAAGAAACAAAGATATATGCTTCTGGACATTGTCAGCAAGAGAGAAAAGGGAAAAATGAATGACCAATAACAAAATAACCTAATATAGCAGGTAAGAGACGTACCAAAGAATGCACGTTACCTATAACAGGCTACTTTGCAATATTAGCAAAAATAACTCAGATCCTGCTCATTTTTGTCATCAAAACTTAATAACTCAATAAAACATGTAATATTAGTGAAGTAATATTAATAAATTAAGTTTAAAAAAAAGCCAGACTTACGTTTGATTAGTTCGATTCGTTTTTGAAAGTGTCTTGTCAAAAATGGCGATCACTCAACTGGCAAAACAACGGAGGTCTCTGTCCTGCTGCAAATGTTTCTCTGGCTGTCATTCTAACATCACTGTGGTCCTTACCTGTACCAAAAGGGTGAAACAGCGCCCCCAAAACCTCCATAGTGGCCGGAAATATATTACATCCGTAGTGGTAAGAACTACCATAGAGAATGAATGGGAAAAGTTAAGGGAGTTAAGGACTACTATACGCGGTGCCCGCGCGAAAGGTCCCCGGTTCGAAACCGGGCGGAAACACCATCTATGCTCTTGGACTTCATGACTGAACTCTACATGCACTCTGTCAACCCATCACATGACCTGCTTATGGAGATTGGCTTTTGCTTCATGGACTGGGGCTTCATGTGAAAGCAATAGTCAGAGATGAATGATTTCCCTCAACCTCTCCATTTCTAATCTTTTTTTCTGTTTGATCCTCCCTCTCTTGCCCTTTTCTTATTGTCCCAATCTTTTTTGTTTTCATCCTGAAGGAAACTGTTACCTCACTTGTATAGAATCATGCATTGCCTGTCTCGGCTTTGGAGTGGTGTCATTCTTAGTGAATAGTCATTAGCAGGTAGGAAACAGGCCAGTTGGCCAGCATTTGAAGAGAGATCGGTTAAGAAAGTAGCTAAAACACCCCTTTCATGGCAACGTGAACATTGTTGTGTGTTTCCGTAGTGTAGTGGTCATCACGTTCGCCTAACACGCGAAAGGTCCCCGGTTCGAAACCGGGCGGAAACAAGCTGCTGAGCCTTTTAATGGGGCATGTCCTTAGGTAAAGGGCATTAAAGGTCAACTAGATAAAATCAAGAGACAGCCAACACTACTGAAGCACTAGACCAGCAGCACCCTCTTCAAGAGACAACTCTGTGTACAAATGCACCATTTCAAGAGCTTCCGGCCTCTGTAGAAAATGGCGGCTGACGCTTGATACATTTATCAACTTGGTTGTATTGTTGGAGACCACACTGTTTGGGCATAGGAGACACACTCAAGAAAATATTGGCAATCTGCTGAAGCAGCAGCACCCTCTTCCAGAAGAACATTTGGGGGGAAAAATGCTTACAGCACCTGGTATTCCCAGGCGGTCTCCCATCCAAGTACTAACCAGGTCTAACCCTGCTTAGCTTCCGAGATCAGACGTGCTCAGGGTGGTATGGCCGTAAGCCACAAGTTGCCGTACAAACGCACCATTTCAAGAGCTGCCAGCCTCTGCACAAAATGTGTTGTGGCTGACACCCCGACACATTTATCAACTTGGCTGTTTTGTTGGGGACCACACTGTTTGGGCATAGGAGACACACTCAAGAAAATACTGGCAATCTGCTGAAGCAGCAGCACCCTCTTCTAGAAGAACATTTGGGGGGCTTGGTATTACCAGGCGGTCTCCCATCCAAGTACTAACCAGGCCCAACCCTGCTTAGCTTCTGAGATCAGATGAGATCGGGCGTGCTCAGGGTGGTATGGCCGTAAGCCGCAACTCTGTGTACAAACGCACCATTTCAAGAGCTGCCAGCCTGTGATCCCAGCTCAAGATGAGAGCCAGCTTGGAGCCCCAGCGATGGCATGTACAGGCTTAGGTGCTGACAGACAGCATAAGTCTCCCCGTCGGGGAATCGAACCCCGGTCTTCCGCGTGACAGGCGGAGATACTGTCCACTATACTAACGAGGACTCACGCAAGCCAAACTGCTCGTTGCCTGCCCAGCCCCAGATAACTGTGTTTCAGTGTAGCAGCAATGCATAGACATCCAGAGGCCAGCATGACCAACTACGGTATCCAATGTACTACAAGCAGCAACTCCAGTGCCTAATACCGCCTGCTGCACAATCCACGAAGCACAAACAGTCACCAGAGTTGCAGCCAGTGTTTAAGGTCTCAAGTCTCCAAATGTTAGGATAAGGTCATTGGGGTGCTATGTGAATGGATTCACGCCCCTAGTGTGCATCAAATACACAGCCAGTTTCCGTAGTGTAGTGGTTATCACGTTCGCCTCACACGCGAAAGGTCCCCGGTTCGACACCGGGCGGAAACACCATCTATTCTCTTGGACTTCATCACTAAACTCTACATGCACTTTGTCAACCCATCACATGACCTGCTTATGGAGATTGGCTTTTGCTTCATGGACTGGGGCTCTCACTCTGGTCCACAACAACAAATGCTGCGGACAGGAACTGGCAAAAGGAGCTGTATAGGGGATGATGCTCAGAGACACACTCCCTGGTGAAACGTCTCATGCAATGGAACAAGTCTAACTTGATGGTGATGTCTTTGTTAAACTTGCTCCTGGATGCACAAGTGTTAATCAGGTTTCCTGAAGTTGCCTCTGTCACAATAGCCTCTGTTGTCCTCCAGCTGTCCCATGAGAGGTGCTCCTGAGGCCTAGAGTCCAGGACCTTAAAGGCAGCACAGCAGTCCCTATAAAAATAAAAAGTACTTTCATTCCATGCAAAATTATTTTACACTGCTGTACAAAACTCCTTGTTCCTTGTTCCTTGTTCTGTTTTACTCAGCAAAGATGGTGAATAAAATAATAAATAATGATAATAATAATAAATGGTGAATAAATTTAAAAAAAAAAAAGAACGTTATGAATGACAAAGTCTTTATACCCATCCACCCACTGGAATTTGGCCTTCTCCACTCCAGCTGCAGAGTACCGTCCAGCCAGACCCTCATACATCGGATGAAGTGACTGATCGCATTCTGACTGGAGCATCACCCAGCTCAGGATCATCCAGTTCTCGTTCATGATGGCATAGGAAGACATGGTGCCAGATGAGAGCGCCACCTTCCTTGCCACCTTCCTGGTGTGATCTGACCTGAGTGCCTGTCCAAAGGTCCCTTGAAGCAGCAGAGTGAGCAGCTGCTCCTGCCTCTTATACTCACTGACCAGGCAGTCGACCAGGTAGTGAGCAGAGACGGATACTCCACACCAGCCGTCAGAATCAGTGTACCCACCAAATGGAGCAGGAGTGTCACTCTGTCTGAGGAGCCCAGTGATGGTCCTTTGGCCGTACACTCCTGCCTCAGCATCTCTGACGTTCTGGATGCTGTGCAGGTAGGCCAGGTGGGCTCTCTCAAACTTCAAGTGAAGTGCCTCTGTCAGCTGCTTGGCCATGTCCTCTGCTGATCTGCCACTGCGCCTCAGCTCATCCATCACCGATCTGCAGATGACCTTTTTGTGAGTGAGGACAGCGGGGACAATGTTCTGGAGGCGCTTTGGCAGCTTCTCCAGCCACTGGGGCTTATCAGCATGCCAGCTCTTCTTGCAAGCCTTGCACATAAGTCATGAGGCTAGAAGATAATACTGGCCACTGGTGCCAATGATCACCCTTGGCCTCCCAGCGCCCGAGGAAGCCACCTGTGGTTTTAAACAATCATGAAGACAGGGTAGCACCCTCTCCGTGATACTGTGCTCTGGCTTCCAAATGAAGAAAGGATGGAGCTGGAAGTACTTGGGTGAGGGCAAATCATGGATGGAATCTACTAGCTCGGGCTGAGGTGGATAACGCCACAGGGAGAGCATATTCATATACTGGATGCGACCCTGGCCACAGGCCAAGTGCTTCCATCTCTGCCTTCATCCATATTCTCTGCTGTTGAGAACAATTCCACCTTTCGACATCCTGATCATATGCTGGGACAGTCACTCCAGGCTGTGGGACAGGAGGCACTGGACACGGCTGAGCTGTCCACACAAAGTATATAAAATATAACAGTACATTCTCATTTTAAAAAATGAACAAAATGAAAGCTAGTTGTACTTTAATGAATGTGCTATGGTTAACCTGTGCCAAAGAAATGAATACCTTCATCATGGATAGTATCCCCTGCACTTCTGCAGGGGAAAATCTCTGATGATGCTGGTATGGACACTCTAGGCTGTGGACTAGGAGGCTCTGGACAAGGCTGAGCTGTAAAACACAAATTACGTCAAATATTACAGTACAATTTCATTTAAAGAAATAATGTAATACGACTATCTTTCATTAAATGAAAGACAGTCATACATTAATGGATGCTATGGTTAACTTGTGCCAAGAAATTAATACCTTCATCATGGCCAGTATCCCCCTGAACTTCCAGGGTGTGGGGGGTCTCTGTTGGTGGATCTACAAGTTAAGGATCAAACAGGTAAGGTAGTTGAGCAGTAGCAATAAAAGTGAACTTATGAGTTTTTCAAAGAAAATAAAGAATTGACACACTTACTGTCAGAAAGAAATGAAACTGCTGTCACTTCAGGCTGAGTTGGAGGAATGTTTGAGACTGGCTCTCTGTGTGCTTAAGAAAAAATAGCAAAAAATGTCAACAAAAGCATCTCATTATACAAAGGATTTTATGATGTTATATATATATATATATAGACATGTATCTATTAATCTATCCGTCTATCTATACATGTGTCTGTCTGAACAAAAACAAAATGTCTAGTTTAAAATAGTTGGAATATTGACATGCTAATAATGAGTGATGCACTGGGATTTTTTAAGAACTATATCATACTCTGTCCAAACACACTGGGGTCTTTAATTCCAAGTTGTGGAGCAATGGCAAGCAGCTGAGGAGGAACTGGCAATGGGACCTTTGCTGTAAGTTTGTGAACAAAAGGAAAAGAGTGTGACTTTCATTGTCTTTTTTTAATCTGGATGTCCTTGTTTAAATTAAAAGCAAAACAATATGTTTACCCTTCACAGAAGAAACAGCTGCAGCATGATCCCCAACCTGAGAAGGTCCTGAAATAGTTGCCGCTGGTTTACTCCTGCGAGCTGTAAAGAACAATTCTTTAATATTTTCTTCACAAATGCAATGCATTTAAGCTAACAATCTGGCATTACCTGTTTTCTATGTTGCCATTTGTATTTAGAGGCTCTAAAAAACCTTTTTGGTTAGATTGTGAACTGCTATTTATAGGAAGCTTCAAATACTAATGCTTTCACTTATACAATATGAAAACAGGTAAAGCACAATAACAATGTTTTAATCATAGTACCTGGCTGGTCAAGGATTTGGCATGTTAATATCTAAGCTTGATTTTTACAACAATATGACCATTTGCATGCCAAATCCTCAAATAGCAGTCAAAAAACGCATGCAAAAACAGAAAACACTTACCGTCATCGCCGACAAGTTAGTTCCTTAGGTTAGTGGGAGGGCAAAAGAACACACACATCAGAACATGCCGGAACACGGCCAAAATAACAAACCAATGGAAAGAACACAGTAATGGAAGTCGAATTCTGTTGACAACAGAATCCTTCCTCCACACTGATGAAGAAAAACCTGTTGCTTGAGGTGCAGCCAGGACCCTGGGAACTGCTGCTGTTGATCCTAGATGCAGAAATGTCATTAGTTTCAACCATGTATAGTAAGAGCAAGTAAAGCAATATGTGAAAGCATTCCTCACTCACGTAGACTAGGGTCCAGTTTAGAAGGGGACAGATTTAACATTTCACCCTCAAGGTCCTTATCCTCCTCCATAGCTAGAGGTCCAAACAACATCAATTGAGTTAGAAACATTAAATGAACATATCAGAATCAATATTTGCTTGTTTCTGTGAGCTAACCAAGTGGGCCTGGCGTTGGTGTGGAGGCTGCCGTTGTGCTGGAGGCTGGAGGCTGGAGGTGTCTGGCTGGACTCAGTCCTCTGCTGCTTAAGGAGATACTGCTGGAGGTTGAACATCTTACTGTTCTTGATGCAGCTTCTCCCTAAGATGAAGGTAGCATAGCCATCAGCCCTGCTCTCCCAGATCTGCCTCCAGGTCTCCTTGGCTTGGGCTCCAAAGCCAACCAAGTTGTCCCCCTCTGATGCCACGGGTGGATCGGGCTTTCTAGAGAGGAGGTACGACCTGAGGTCCTCAATCTCCTTGAATTTTTTTGCATACTCAATGAAGGACAACAGGCTGGCTTTACTGAGGCCTTGAGGGTGAAAGCTCCCACTTTGCTCCTCCTCATCTACCTTATTGATGAGGTAGATGATGTAGCCCACATCATTCTCCAGGAGCCACTTATAGGACTTGCCCTTGTACTTCCCAAACTGGAGGATGTACTCCCCCATCACCTCCAGCTGGTCGGATACATCCCCTCCTCGCTGGAAAACCAAGGTGAGAGCATTAGTTTTCACCAAATCTGGTTTTTGAGGAGGGGACTTATCCTGAAGAGAGGGCTTGTTTTTTATTTTCATGGCCTCCTCAGATGGGTCCTGGCGTAGGTGGCCTGATGGACCCTTCCTAAAGGCCACTGACTTCTTTCCAGGAAAGAAGGTTACGGTTTGCTTCATCCTGTTCAGTGCACAATAAAATACAAGTCATATTATTTAGTATTAAAAAGTGTGATTAAATAGTTAATTAATCAGTTATTCATGTTTATAATGACTTGGATTTTTTATCATTGGGTAACAACACTTGATATTACATGCTAGATGGCTGGATAGCTACATAAAATACAATTCTTCATTACTTCAATAGCTAGAATCAGGCTTAAAATAATCACAGACAAGGATATTTGTTCAAACACACACATTAAAGGCAATTACAATCCCCAAATAACACATTATTTATTTATAAGAATAATAATAAATAATAAATAATTACATGGATCTCGTCTGTGTCTATGTGTTGGGGGTCATATTGTTTGGATACATTTATTTACATTTATTTAACTGGGAAAAAACACATTGAGATCAATAATCTCATTCAAAAGATTTTGCTTATCTGTAAGCACATTGTGTTGAAATGAAAAATGCAATAAAGATAAAATTTTATTCAAAATGATCAATACGTCCTTCTGAAAAAAATAAACTAAAGCAAAGTTTCCACACCGATAATGTTTGAGCTACTACAGTACGAAGGGTTTCAAATATCGTATAAATCTCAAGTAAAAAAAGTAAAAGAAACAAAGATATATGCTTCTGGACATTGTCAGCAAGAGAGAAAAGGGAAAAATGAATGACCAATAACAAAATAACCTAATATAGCAGGTAAGAGACGTACCAAAGAATGCACGTTACCTATAACAGGCTACTTTGCAATGTTAGCAAAAATAACTCAGATCCTGCTCATTTTTGTCATCAAAACTTAATAACTCAATAAAACATGTAATATTAGTGAAGTAATATTAATAAATTAAGTTTAAAAAAAAGCCAGACTTACGCTTTGATTAGTTCGATTCGTTTTTGAAAGTGTCTTGTCAAAAATGGCGATCACTCAACTGGCAAAACAACGGAGGTCTCTGTCCTGCTGCAAATGTTTCTCTGGCTGTCATTCTAACATCACTGTGGTCCTTACCTGTACCAAAAGGGTGAAACAGCGCCCCCAAAACCTCCATAGTGGCCGGAAATATATTACATCCGTAGTGGTAAGAACTACCATAGAGAATGAATGGGAAAAGTTAAGGGAGTTAAGGACTACTATACGCGGTGCCCGCGCGAAAGGTCCCCGGTTCGAAACCGGGCGGAAACACCATCTATGCTCTTGGACTTCATGACTGAACTCTACATGCACTCTGTCAACCCATCACATGACCTGCTTATGGAGATTGGCTTTTGCTTCATGGACTGGGGCTTCATGTGAAAGCAATAGTCAGAGATTAATGATTTCCCTCAACCTCTCCATTTCTAATCTTTTTTTCTGTTTGATCCTCCCTCTCTTGCCCTTTTCTTATTGTCCCAATCTTTTTTGTTTTCATCCTGAAGGAAACTGTTACCTCACTTGTATAGAATCATGCATTGCCTGTCTCGGCTTTGGAGTGGTGTCATTCTTAGTGAATAGTCATTAGCAGGTAGGAAACAGGCCAGTTGGCCAGCATTTGAAGAGAGATCGGTTAAGAAAGTAGCATAAACACCCCTTTCATGGCAACGTGAACATTGTTGTGTGTTTCCGTAGTGTAGTGGTCATCACGTTCGCCTAACACGCGAAAGGTCCCCGGTTCGAAACCGGGCGGAAACAAGCTGCTGAGCCTTTTAATGGGGCATGTCCTTAGGTAAAGGGCATTAAAGGTCAACTAGATAAAATCAAGAGACAGCCAACACTACTGAAGCACTAGACCAGCAGCACCCGCTTCAAGAGACAACTCTGTGTACAAATGCACCATTTCAAGAGCTTCCGGCCTCTGTAGAAAATGTGTTGCGGCTGACGCCCCGATACATTTATCAACTTGGTTGTGTTGTTGGAGACCACACTGTTTGGGCATAGGAGACACACTCAAGAAAATATTGGCAATCTGCTGAAGCAGCAGCACCCTCTTCCAGAAGAACATTTGGGGGGAAAAATGCTTACAGCACCTGGTATTCCCAGGCGGTCTCCCATCCAAGTACTAACCAGGTCTAACCCTGCTTAGCTTCCAAGATCAGACGTGCTCAGGGTGGTATGGCCGTAAGCCACAACTCTGTGTACAAACGCACCATTTCAAGAGCTGCCGGCCTCTGCAGAAAATGTGTTGGGGCTCACGTCCCGACACATTTATCAACTTGGCTGTTTTGTTGGAGACCACACTGTTCGGGCATAGGAGACACACTCAAGAAAATACTGGCAATCTGCTGAAGCAGCAGCACCCTCTTCGAGAAGAACATTTGGGGGGAAGAATGCTTATAGCGCTTGGTATTACCAGGCGGTCTCCCATCCAAGTACTAACCAGGTCTAACCCTGCTTAGCTTCCAAGATCAGACGTGCTCAGGGTGGTATGGCCGTAAGCCGCAACTCTGTGTACAAACGCACCATTTCAAGAGCTGCCAGCCTGTGATCCCAGCTCAAGATGAGAGCCAGCTTGGAGCCCCAGCGATGGCATGTACAGGCTTAGGTGCTGACAGACAGCATAAGTCTCCCCGTCGGGGAATCGAACCCCGGTCTTCCGCGTGACAGGCGGAGATACTGTCCACTATACTAACGAGGACTCACGCAAGCCAAACTGCTCCTTGCCTGCCCAGCCCCAGATAACTGTGTTTCAGTGTAGCAGCAATGCATAGACATCCAGAGGCCAGCATGACCAACTACGGTATCCAATGTACTACAAGCAGCAACTCCAGTGCCTAATACCGCCTGCTGCACAATCCACGAAGCACAAACAGTCACCAGAGTTGCAGCCAGTGTTTAAGGTCTCAAGTCTCCAAATGTTAGGATAAGGTCATTGGGGTGCTATGTGAATGGATTCACGCCCCTAGTGTGCATCAAATACACAGCCAGTTTCCGTAGTGTAGTGGTTATCACGTTCGCCTCACACGCGAAAGGTCCCCGGTTCGACACCGGGCGGAAACACCATCTATTCTCTTGGACTTCATCACTAAACTCTACATGCACTTTGTCAACCCATCACATGACCTGCTTATGGAGATTGGCTTTTGCTTCATGGACTGGGGCTCACTCTGGTCCACAACAACAAATGCTGGACAGGAACTGGCAAAAGGAGCTGTATAGGGGATGATGCTCAGAGACACACTCCCTGGTGAAACGTCTCATGCAATGGAACAAGTCTAACTTGATGGTGATGTCTTTGTTAAACTTGCTCCTGGATGCACAAGTGTTAATCAGGTTTCCTGAAGTTGCCTCTGTCACAATAGCCTCTGTTGTCCTCCAGCTGTCCCATGAGAGGTGCTCCTGAGGCCTAGAGTCCAGGACCTTAAAGGCAGCACAGCAGTCCCTATAAAAATAAAAAGTACTTTCATTCCATGCAAAATTATTTTACACTGCTGTACAAAACTCCTTGTTCCTTGTTCTGTTTTACTCAGCAAAGATGGTGAATAAAATAATAAATAATGATAATAATAATAAATGGTGAATAAATTTAAAAAAAAAAAAGAACGTTATGAATGACAAAGTCTTTATACCCATCCACCCACTGGAATTTGGCCTTCTCCACTCCAGCTGCAGAGTACCAGCCAGACCCTCATACATCGGATGAAGTGACTGATCGCATTCTGACTGGAGCATCACCCAGCTCAGGATCATCCAGTTCTCATTCATGATGGCATAGGAAGACATGGTGCCAGATGAGAGCGCCACCTTCCTTGCCACCTTCCTGGTGTGATCTGACCTGAGTGCCTGTCCAAAGGTCCCTTGAAGCAGCAGAGTGAGCAGCTGCTCCTGCCTCTTATACTCACTGACCAGGCAGTCGACCAGGTAGTGAGCAGAGACGGATACTCCACACCAGCCGTCAGAATCAGCGTACCCACCAAATGGAGCAGGAGTGTCACTCTGTCTGAGGAGCCCAGTGATGGTCCTTTGGCCGTACACTCCTGCCTCAGCATCTCTGACGTTCTGGATGCTGTTTAGGTAGGCCAGGTGGGCTCTCTCAAACTTCAAGTGATGTGCCTCTGTCAGCTGCTTGGCCATGTCCTCTGCTGATCTGCCACTGCGCCTCATCCATCACCGATCTGCAGATGACCTTTTTGTGAGTGAGGACAGCGGGGACAATGTTCTGGAGGCGCTTTGGCAGCTTCTCCAGCCACTGGGGCTTATCAGCATGCCAGCTCTTCTTGCAAGCCTTGCACATAAGTCATGAGGCTAGAAGATAATACTGGCCACTGGTGCCAATGATCACCCTTGGCCTCCCAGCGCCCGAGGAAGCCACCTGTGGTTTTAAACAATCATGAAGACAGGGTAGCACCTGGTTATTTCGGGCCCTCTCCGTGATACTGTGCTCTGGCTTCCAAATGAAGAAAGGATGGAGCTGGAAGTACTTGGGTGAGGGCAAATCATGGATGGAATCTACTAGCTCGGGCTGAGGTGGATAACGCCACAGGGAGAGCATATTCATATACTGGATGCGACCCTGGCCACAGGCCAAGTGCTTCCATCTCTGCCTTCATCCATATTCTCTGCTGTTGAGAACAATTCCACCTTTCGACATCCTGATCATATGCTGGGACAGTCACTCCAGGCTGTGGGACAGGAGGCACTGGACACGGCTGAGCTGTCCACACAAAGTATATAAAATATAACAGTACATTCTCATTTTAAAAAATGAACAAAATGAAAGCTAGTTGTACTTTAATGAATGTGCTATGGTTAACCTGTGCCAAAGAAATGAATACCTTCATCATGGATAGTATCCCCCTGCACTTCTGCAGGGGGGAAAATCTCTGATGATGCTGGTATGGACACTCTAGGCTGTGGACTAGGAGGCTCTGGACAAGGCTGAGCTGTAAAACACAAATTACGTCAAATATTACAGTACAATTTCATTTAAAGAAATAATGTAGCAATACGACTATCTTTCATTAAATGAAAGACAGTCATACATTAATGGATGCTATGGTTAACTTGTGCCAAGAAATTAATACCTTCATCATGGCCAGTATCCCCCTGAACTTCCAGGGTGTGGGGGGTCTCTGTTGGTGGATCTACAAGTTAAGGATCAAACAGGTAAGGTAGTTGAGCAGTAGCAATAAAAGTGAACTTATGAGTTTTTCAAAGAAAATAAAGAATTGACACACTTACTGTCAGAAAGAAATGAAACTGCTGTCACTTCAGGCTGAGTTGGAGGAATGTTTGAGACTGGCTCTCTGTGTGCTTAAGAAAAAAATAGCAAAAAAGTCAACAAAAGCATCTCATTATACAAAGGATTTTATGATGTTATATATATATATATAGACATGTATCTATTAATCTATCCGTCTATCTATACATGTGTCTGTCTGAACAAAAACAAAATGTCTAGTTTAAAATAGTTGGAATATTGACATGCTAATAATGAGTGATGCACTGGGATTTTTTAAGAACTATATCATACTCTGTCCAAACACACTGGGGTCTTTAATTCCAAGTTGTGGAGCAATGGCAAGCAGCTGAGGAGGAACTGGCAATGGGACCTTTGCTGTAAGTTTGTGAACAAAAGGAAAAGAGTGTGACTTTCATTGTCTTTTTAATCTGGATGTCCTTGTTTAAATTAAAAGCAAAACAATATGTTTACCCTTCACAGAAGAAACAGCTGCAGCATGATCCCCAACCTGAGAAGGTCCTGAAATAGTTGCCGCTGGTTTACTCCTGCGAGCTGTAAAGAACAATTCTTTAATATTTTCTTCACAAATGCAATGCATTTAAGCTAACAATCTGGCATTACCTGTTTTCTATGTTGCCATTTGTATTTAGAGGCTCTAAAAAACCTTTTTGGTTAGATTGTGAACTGCTATTTATAGGAAGCTTCAAAACTAATGCTTTCACTTATACAATATGAAAACAGGTAAAGCACAATAACAATGTTTTAATCATAGTACCTGGCTGGTCAAGGATTTGGCATGTTAATATCTAAGCTTGATTTTTACAACAATATGACCATTTGCATGCCAAATCCTCAAATAGCAGTCAAAAAACGCATGCAAAAACAGAAAACACTTACCGTCATCGCCGACAAGTTAGTTCCTTAGGTTAGTGGGAGGGCAAAAGAACACACACATCAGAACATGCCGGAACACGGCCAAAATAACAAACCAATGGAAAGAACACAGTAATGGAAGTCGAATTCTGTTGACAACAGAATCCTTCCTCCACACTGATGAAGAAAAACCTGTTGCTTGAGGTGCAGCCAGGACCCTGGGAACTGCTGCTGTTGATCCTAGATGCAGAAATGTCATTAGTTTCAACCATGTATAGTAAGAGCAAGTAAAGCAATATGTGAAAGCATTCCTCACTCACGTAGACTAGGGTCCAGTTTAGAAGGGGACAGATTTAACATTTCACCCTCAAGGTCCTTATCCTCCTCCATAGCTAGAGGTCCAAACAACATCAATTGAGTTAGAAACATTAAATGAACATATCAGAATCAATATTTGCTTGTTTCTGTGAGCTAACCAAGTGGGCCTGGCGTTGGTGTGGAGGCTGCCGTTGTGCTGGAGGCTGGAGGCTGGAGGTGTCTGGCTGGACTCAGTCCTCTGCTGCTTAAGGAGATACTGCTGGAGGTTGAACATCTTACTGTTCTTGATGCAGCTTCTCCCTAAGATGAAGGTAGCATAGCCATCAGCCCTGCTCTCCCAGATCTGCCTCCAGGTCTCCTTGGCTTGGGCTCCAAAGCCAACCAAGTTGTACGACCTGAGGTCCTCAATCTCCTTGAATTTTTTTGCATACTCAATGAAGGACAACAGGCTGGCTTTACTGAGGCCTTGAGGGTGAAAGCTCCCACTTTGCTCCTCCTCATCTACCTTATTGATGAGGTAGATGATGTAGCCCACATCATTCTCCAGGAGCCACTTATAGGACTTGCCCTTGTACTTCCCAAACTGGAGGATGTACTCCCCCATCACCTCCAGCTGGTCGGATACATCCCCTCCTCGCTGGAAAACCAAGGTGAGAGCATTAGTTTTCACCAAATCTGGTTTTTGAGGAGGGGACTTATCCTGAAGAGAGGGCTTGTTTTTTATTTTCATGGCCTCCTCAGATGGGTCCTGGCGTAGGTGGCCTGATGGACCCTTCCTAAAGGCCACTGACTTCTTTCCAGGAAAGAAGGTTACGGTTTGCTTCATCCTGTTCAGTGCACAATAAAATACAAGTCATATTAGATAGTATTAAAAAGTGTGATTAAATAGTTAATTAATCAGTTATTCATGTTTATAATGACTTGGATTTTTATCATTGTGTAACAACACTTGATATTACATGCTAGATGGCTGGATAGCTACATAAAATACAATTCTTCATTACTTCAATAGCTAGAATCAGGCTTAAAATAATCACAGACAAGGATATTTGTTCAAACACACACATTAAAGGCAATTACAATCCCCAAATAACACATTATTTATTGATAAGAATAATAATAAATAATAAATAATTACATGGATCTCGTCTGTGTCTATGTGTTGGGGTCATATTGTTTGGATACATTTATTTACATTTATTTAACTGGGAAAAAACACATTGAGATCAATAATCTCATTCAAAAGATTTTGCTTATCTGTAAGCACATTGTGTTGAAATGAAAATGCAATAAAGATAAAATTTTATTCAAAATGATCAATACGTCCTTCTGAAAAATAAACTAAAGCAAAGTTTCCACACCGATAATGTTTGAGCTACTACAGCGAAGGGTTTCAAATATCGGATAAATATCAAGCACAAAAAGTAAAAGAAACAAAGATATATGCTTCTGGACATTGTCAGCAAGAGAGAAAAGGGAAAAATGAATGACCAATAACAAAATAACCTAATATAGCAGGTAAGAGACGTACCAAAGAATGCACGTTACCTATAACAGGCTACTTTGCAATGTTAGCAAAAATAACTCAGATCCTGCTCATTTTTGTCATCAAAACTTAATAACTCAATAAAACATGTAATATTAGTGAAGTAATATTAATAAATTAAGTTTAAAAAAAGCCAGACTTACGTTTGATTAGTTCGATTCGTTTTTGAAAGTGTCTTGTCAAAAATGGCGATCACTCAACTGGCAAAACAACGGAGGTCTCTGTCCTGCTGCAAATGTTTCTCTGGCTGTCATTCTAACATCACTGTGGTCCTTACCTGTACCAAAAGGGTGAAACAGCGCCCCCAAAACCTCCATAGTGGCCGGAAATATATTACATCCGTAGTGGTAAGAACTACCATAGAGAATGAATGGGAAAAGTTAAGGGAGTTAAGGACTACTATACGCGGTGCCCGCGCGAAAGGTCCCCGGTTCGAAACCGGGCGGAAACACCATCTATGCTCTTGGACTTCATGACTGAACTCTACATGCACTCTGTCAACCCATCACATGACCTGCTTATGGAGATTGGCTTTTGCTTCATGGACTGGGGCTTCATGTGAAAGCAATAGTCAGAGATTAATGATTTCCCTCAACCTCTCCATTTCTAATCTTTTTCTGTCCCCTGAACTTCCTGCTGGTACTCTGGGGATCTCTCCAGGTAGCTTCAGTAGCTAAAGTCTCAGTCTTTCAAGGCTTCCAAGAACAGACTGCTCAGAAAGAAATGACAAGTTCACATGCTCTGTTGGCATGAAACTGGCATTCAAGTGGCCTCTGCAGCCAAAATGTGGGGCTCACGTCAGCACACATTTATCAACTGTGTTTTTTGGAGACCACACTGTTTGGGCCTAGGAGACACACTCAAGAAAATCCTGGCACACTGCTGAAGCAGCACCCTCTTCTATAAGAACATTTGGAGGAAAATGGAAAAAATGCTTACAGCACCTGGTATTCCCAGACGGTCTCCATCCAAGTACTAACAAAGTCCGACCCTGCTTAGCTTCTGAGATCAGATGAGATCGGGCGTGCTCAGGGTGGTATGGCCGTAAGCCGCAACTCTGTGTACAAACGCACCATTTCAAGAGCTGCCAGCCTGTGATCCCAGCTCAAGATGAGAGCCAGCTTGGAGCCCCAGCGATGGCATGTACAGGCTTAGGTGCTGACAGACAGCATAAGTCTCCCCGTCGGGGAATCGAACCCCGGTCTTCCGCGTGACAGGCGGAGATACTGTCCACTATACTAACGAGGACTCACGCAAGCCAAACTGCTCGTTGCCTGCCCAGGCCCAGATAACTGTGTTTCAGTGTAGCAGCAATGCATAGACATCCAGAGGCCAGCATGACCAACTACGGTATCCAATGTACTACAAGCAGCAACTCCAGTGCCTAATACCGCCTGCTGCACAATCCACGAAGCACAAACAGTCACCAGAGTTGCAGCCAGTGTTTAAGGTCTCAAGTCTCCAAATGTTAGGATAAGGTCACTGGGGTGCTATGTGAATGGATTCACGCCCCTAGTGTGCATCAAATACACAGCCAGTTTCCGTAGTGTAGTGGTTATCACGTTCGCCTCACACGCGAAAGGTCCCCGGTTCGACACCGGGCGGAAACACCATCTATTCTCTTGGACTTCATGACTAAACTCTACATGCACTTTGTCAACCCATCACATGACCTGCTTATGGAGATTGGCTTTTGCTTCATGGACTGGGGCTCTCACTCTGGTCCACAACAACAAATGCTGCGGACAGGAACTGGCAAAGGAGCTGTATAGGGGATGATGCTCAGAGACACACTCCCTGGTGAAACGTCTCATGCAATGGAACAAGTCTAACTTGATGGTGATGTCTTTGTTAAACTTGCTCCTGGATGCACAAGTGTTAATCAGGTTTCCTGAAGTTGCCTCTGTCACAATAGCCTCTGTTGTCCTCCAGCTGTCCCATGAGAGGTGCTCCTGAGGCCTAGAGTCCAGGACCTTAAAGGCAGCACAGCAGTCCCTATAAAAATAAAAAGTACTTTCATTCCATGCAAAATTATTTTACACTGCTGTACAAAACTCCTTGTTGTTCCTTGTTCTGTTTTACTC
Source organism: Cheilinus undulatus (assembly GCF_018320785.1). Classification (NCBI taxonomy): domain Eukaryota; kingdom Metazoa; phylum Chordata; class Actinopteri; order Labriformes; family Labridae; genus Cheilinus; species Cheilinus undulatus. The sequence continues at coordinate 4,022,282 of NC_054878.1, forward strand.
AGCAAAGATGGTGAATAAAATAATAAATAATGATAATAATAATAAATGGTGAATAAATTTAAAAAAAGGAATGTTATGAATGACAAAGTCTTTATACCTATCCACCCACTGGAATTTGGCCTTCTCCACTCCAGCTGCAGAGTACCGTCCAGCCAGACCCTCATACATCGGATGAAGTGACTGATCGCATTCTGACTGGAGCATCACCCAGCTCAGGATCATCCAGTTCTCGTTCATGATGGCATAGGAAGACATGGTGCCAGATGAGAGCGCCACCTTCCTTGCCACCTTCCTGGTGTGATCTGACCTGAGTGCCTGTCCAAAGGTCCCTTGAAGCAGCAGAGTGAGCAGCTGCTCCTGCCTCTTATACTCACTGACCAGGCAGTCGACCAGGTAGTGAGCAGAGACGGATACTCCACACCAGCCGTCAGAATCAGCGTACCCACCAAATGGAGCAGGAGTGTCACTCTGTCTGAGGAGCCCAGTGATGGTCCTTTGGCCGTACACTCCTGCCTCAGCATCTCTGACGTTCTGGATGCTGTGCAGGTAGGCCAGGTGGGCTCTCTCAAACTTCAAGTGAAGTGCCTCTGTCAGCTGCTTGGCCATGTCCTCTGCTGATCTGCCACTGCGCCTCAGCTCATCCATCACCGATCTGCAGATGACCTTTTTGTGAGTGAGGACAGCGGGGACAATGTTCTGGAGGCGCTTTGGCAGCTTCTCCAGCCACTGGGGCTTATCAGCATGCCAGCTCTTCTTGCAAGCCTTGCACATAAGTCATGAGGCTAGAAGATAATACTGGCCACTGGTGCCAATGATCACCCTTGGCCTCCCAGCGCCCGAGGAAGCCACCTGTGGTTTTAAACAATCATGAAGACAGGGTAGCACCTGGTTATTTCGGGCCCTCTCCGTGATACTGTGCTCTGGCTTCCAAATGAAGAAAGGATGGAGCTGGAAGTACTTGGGTGAGGGCAAATCATGGATGGAATCTACTAGCTCGGGCTGAGGTGGATAACGCCACAGGGAGAGCATATTCATATACTGGATGCGACCCTGGCCACAGGCCAAGTGCTTCCATCTCTGCCTTCATCCATATTCTCTGCTGTTGAGAACAATTCCACCTTTCGACATCCTGATCATATGCTGGGACAGTCACTCCAGGCTGTGGGACAGGAGGCACTGGACACGGCTGAGCTGTCCACACAAAGTATATAAAATATAACAGTACATTCTCATTTTAAAAAATGAACAAAATGAAAGCTAGTTGTACTTTAATGAATGTGCTATGGTTAACCTGTGCCAAAGAAATGAATACCTTCATCATGGATAGTATCCCCCTGCACTTCTGCAGGGGGGAAAATCTCTGATGATGCTGGTATGGACACTCTAGGCTGTGGACTAGGAGGCTCTGGACAAGGCTGAGCTGTAAAACACAAATTACGTCAAATATTACAGTACAATTTCATTTAAAGAAATAATGTAGCAATACGACTATCTTTCATTAAATGAAAGACAGTCATACATTAATGGATGCTATGGTTAACTTGTGCCAAGAAATTAATACCTTCATCATGGCCAGTATCCCCCTGAACTTCCAGGGTGTGGGGGGTCTCTGTTGGTGGATCTACAAGTTAAGGATCAAACAGGTAAGGTAGTTGAGCAGTAGCAATAAAAGTGAACTTATGAGTTTTTCAAAGAAAATAAAGAATTGACACACTTACTGTCAGAAAGAAATGAAACTGCTGTCACTTCAGGCTGAGTTGGAGGAATGTTTGAGACTGGCTCTCTGTGTGCTTAAGAAAAAATAGCAAAAAATGTCAACAAAAGCATCTCATTATACAAAGGATTTTATGATGTTATATATATATATATAGACATGTATCTATTAATCTATCCGTCTATCTATACATGTGTCTGTCTGAACAAAAACAAAATGTCTAGTTTAAAATAGTTGGAATATTGACATGCTAATAATGAGTGATGCACTGGGATTTTTTAAGAACTATATCATACTCTGTCCAAACACACTGGGGTCTTTAATTCCAAGTTGTGGAGCAATGGCAAGCAGCTGAGGAGGAACTGGCAATGGGACCTTTGCTGTAAGTTTGTGAACAAAAGGAAAAGAGTGTGACTTTCATTGTCTTTTTTTAATCTGGATGTCCTTGTTTAAATTAAAAGCAAAACAATATGTTTACCCTTCACAGAAGAAACAGCTGCAGCATGATCCCCAACCTGAGAAGGTCCTGAAATAGTTGCCGCTGGTTTACTCCTGCGAGCTGTAAAGAACAATTCTTTAATATTTTCTTCACAAATGCAATGCATTTAAGCTAACAATCTGGCATTACCTGTTTTCTATGTTGCCATTTGTATTTAGAGGCTCTAAAAACCTTTTGGTTAGATTGTGAACTGCTATTTATAGGAAGCTTCAAAACTAATGCTTTCACTTATACAATATGAAAACAGGTAAAGCACAATAACAATGTTTTAATCATAGTACCTGGCTGGTCAAGGATTTGGCATGTTAATATCTAAGCTTGATTTTTACAACAATATGACCATTTGCATGCCAAATCCTCAAATAGCAGTCAAAAAACGCATGCAAAAACAGAAAACACTTACCGTCATCGCCGACAAGTTAGTTCCTTAGGTTAGTGGGAGGGCAAAAGAACACACACATCAGAACATGCCGAACACGGCCAAAATAACAAACCAATGGAAAGAACACAGTAATGGAAGTCGAATTCTGTTGACAACAGAATCCTTCCTCCACACTGATGAAGAAAAACCTGTTGCTTGAGGTGCAGCCAGGACCCTGGGAACTGCTGCTGTTGATCCTAGATGCAGAAATGTCATTAGTTTCAACCATGTATAGTAAGAGCAAGTAAAGCAATATGTGAAAGCATTCCTCACTCACGTAGACTAGGGTCCAGTTTAGAAGGGGACAGATTTAACATTTCACCCTCAAGGTCCTTATCCTCCTCCATAGCTAGAGGTCCAAACAACATCAATTGAGTTAGAAACATTAAATGAACATATCAGAATCAATATTTGCTTGTTTCTGTGAGCTAACCAAGTGGGCCTGGCGTTGGTGTGGAGGCTGCCGTTGTGCTGGAGGCTGGAGGCTGGAGGTGTCTGGCTGGACTCAGTCCTCTGCTGCTTAAGGAGATACTGCTGGAGGTTGAACATCTTACTGTTCTTGATGCAGCTTCTCCCTAAGATGAAGGTAGCATAGCCATCAGCCCTGCTCTCCCAGATCTGCCTCCAGGTCTCCTTGGCTTGGGCTCCAAAGCCAACCAAGTTGTCCCCCTCTGATGCCACGGGTGGATCGGGCTTTCTAGAGAGGAGGTACGACCTGAGGTCCTCAATCTCCTTGAATTTTTTTGCATACTCAATGAAGGACAACAGGCTGGCTTTACTGAGGCCTTGAGGGTGAAAGCTCCCACTTTGCTCCTCCTCATCTACCTTATTGATGAGGTAGATGATGTAGCCCACATCATTCTCCAGGAGCCACTTATAGGACTTGCCCTTGTACTTCCCAAACTGGAGGATGTACTCCCCCATCACCTCCAGCTGGTCGGATACATCCCCTCCTCGCTGGAAAACCAAGGTGAGAGCATTAGTTTTCACCAAATCTGGTTTTTGAGGAGGGGACTTATCCTGAAGAGAGGGCTTGTTTTTTATTTTCATGGCCTCCTCAGATGGGTCCTGGCGTAGGTGGCCTGATGGACCCTTCCTAAAGGCCACTGACTTCTTTCCAGGAAAGAAGGTTACGGTTTGCTTCATCCTGTTCAGTGCACAATAAAATACAAGTCATATTATTTAGTATTAAAAAGTGTGATTAAATAGTTAATTAATCAGTTATTCATGTTTATAATGACTTGGATTTTTTATCATTGGGTAACAACACTTGATATTACATGCTAGATGGCTGGATAGCTACATAAAATACAATTCTTCATTACTTCAATAGCTAGAATCAGGCTTAAAATAATCACAGACAAGGATATTTGTTCAAACACACACATTAAAGGCAATTACAATCCCCAAATAACACATTATTTATTTATAAGAATAATAATAAATAATAAATAATTACATGGATCTCGTCTGTGTCTATGTGTTGGGGGTCATATTGTTTGGATACATTTATTTACATTTATTTAACTGGGAAAAAACACATTGAGATCAATAATCTCATTCAAAAGATTTTGCTTATCTGTAAGCACATTGTGTTGAAATGAAAAATGCAATAAAGATAAAATTTTATTCAAAATGATCAATACGTCCTTCTGAAAAAAATAAACTAAAGCAAAGTTTCCACACCGATAATGTTTGAGCTACTACAGTACGAAGGGTTTCAAATATCGTATAAATCTCAAGTAAAAAGTAAAAGAAACAAAGATATATGCTTCTGGACATTGTCAGCAAGAGAGAAAAGGGAAAAATGAATGACCAATAACAAAATAACCTAATATAGCAGGTAAGAGACGTACCAAAGAATGCACGTTACCTATAACAGGCTACTTTGCAATGTTAGCAAAAATAACTCAGATCCTGCTCATTTTTGTCATCAAAACTTAATAACTCAATAAAACATGTAATATTAGTGAAGTAATATTAATAAATTAAGTTTAAAAAAAGCCAGACTTACGTTTGATTAGTTCGATTCGTTTTTGAAAGTGTCTTGTCAAAAATGGCGATCACTCAACTGGCAAAACAACGGAGGTCTCTGTCCTGCTGCAAATGTTTCTCTGGCTGTCATTCTAACATCACTGTGGTCCTTACCTGTACCAAAAGGGTGAAACAGCGCCCCCAAAACCTCCATAGTGGCCGGAAATATATTACATCCGTAGTGGTAAGAACTACCATAGAGAATGAATGGGAAAAGTTAAGGGAGTTAAGGACTACTATACGCGGTGCCCGCGCGAAAGGTCCCCGGTTCGAAACCGGGCGGAAACACCATCTATGCTCTTGGACTTCATGACTGAACTCTACATGCACTCTGTCAACCCATCACATGACCTGCTTATGGAGATTGGCTTTTGCTTCATGGACTGGGGCTTCATGTGAAAGCAATAGTCAGAGATTAATGATTTCCCTCAACCTCTCCATTTCTAATCTTTTTTTCTGTTTGATCCTCCCTCTCTTGCCCTTTTCTTATTGTCCCAATCTTTTTTGTTTTCATCCTGAAGGAAACTGTTACCTCACTTGTATAGAATCATGCATTGCCTGTCTCGGCTTTGGAGTGGTGTCATTCTTAGTGAATAGTCATTAGCAGGTAGGAAACAGGCCAGTTGGCCAGCATTTGAAGAGAGATCGGTTAAGAAAGTAGCTAAAACACCCCTTTCATGGCAACGTGAACATTGTTGTGTGTTTCCGTAGTGTAGTGGTCATCACGTTCGCCTAACACGCGAAAGGTCCCCGGTTCGAAACCGGGCGGAAACAAGCTGCTGAGCCTTTTAATGGGGCATGTCCTTAGGTAAAGGGCATTAAAGGTCAACGAGATAAAATCAAGAGACAGCCAACACTACTGAAGCACTAGACCAGCAGCACCCGCTTCAAGAGACAACTCTGTGTACAAATGCACCATTTCAAGAGCTTCCGGCCTCTGTAGAAAATGTGTTGGGGCTGACGCCCCGATACATTTATCAACTTGGCTGTTTTGTTGGAGACCACACTGTTTGGGCATAGGAGACACACTCAAGAAAATATTGGCAATCTGCTGAAGCAGCAGCACCCTCTTCCAGAAGAACATTTGGGGGGAAAAATGCTTACAGCACCTGGTATTCCCAGGCGGTCTCCCATCCAAGTACTAACCAGGTCTAACCCTGCTTAGCTTCCAAGATCAGACGTGCTCAGGGTGGTATGGCCGTAAGCCACAACTCTGTGTACAAACGCACCATTTCAAGAGCTGCCAGCCTCTGCACAAAATGTGTTGGGGCTGACGCCCCGACACATTTATCAACTTGGCTGTTTTGTTGGAGACCACACTGTTTGGGCATAGGAGACACACTCAAGAAAATACTGGCAATCTGCTGAAGCAGCAGCACCCTCTTCGAGAAGAACATTTGGGGGGAAGAATGCTTATAGCGCTTGGTATTACCAGGCGGTCTCCCATCCAAGTACTAACCAGGCCCAACCCTGCTTAGCTTCTGAGATCAGATGAGATCGGGCGTGCTCAGGGTGGTATGGCCGTAAGCCGCAACTCTGTGTACAAACGCACCATTTCAAGAGCTGCCAGCCTGTGATCCCAGCTCAAGATGAGAGCCAGCTTGGAGCCCCAGCGATGGCATGTACAGGCTTAGGTGCTGACAGACAGCATAAGTCTCCCCGTCGGGGAATCGAACCCCGGTCTTCCGCGTGACAGGCGGAGATACTGTCCACTATACTAACGAGGACTCACGCAAGCCAAACTGCTCGTTGCCTGCCCAGCCCCAGATAACTGTGTTTCAGTGTAGCAGCAATGCATAGACATCCAGAGGCCAGCATGACCAACTACGGTATCCAATGTACTACAAGCAGCAACTCCAGTGCCTAATACCGCCTGCTGCACAATCCACGAAGCACAAACAGTCACCAGAGTTGCAGCCAGTGTTTAAGGTCTCAAGTCTCCAAATGTTAGGATAAGGTCATTGGGGTGCTATGTGAATGGATTCACGCCCCTAGTGTGCATCAAATACACAGCCAGTTTCCGTAGTGTAGTGGTTATCACGTTCGCCTCACACGCGAAAGGTCCCCGGTTCGACACCGGGCGGAAACACCATCTATTCTCTTGGACTTCATGACTAAACTCTACATGCACTTTGTCAACCCATCACATGACCTGCTTATGGAGATTGGCTTTTGCTTCATGGACTGGGGCTCTCACTCTGGTCCACAACAACAAATGCTGCGGACAGGAACTGGCAAAAGGAGCTGTATAGGGGATGATGCTCAGAGACACACTCCCTGGTGAAACGTCTCATGCAATGGAACAAGTCTAACTTGATGGTGATGTCTTTGTTAAACTTGCTCCTGGATGCACAAGTGTTAATCAGGTTTCCTGAAGTTGCCTCTGTCACAATAGCCTCTGTTGTCCTCCAGCTGTCCCATGAGAGGTGCTCCTGAGGCCTAGAGTCCAGGACCTTAAAGGCAGCACAGCAGTCCCTATAAAAATAAAAAGTACTTTCATTCCATGCAAAATTATTTTACACTGCTGTACAAAACTCCTTGTTCCTTGTTCTGTTTTACTCAGCAAAGATGGTGAATAAAATAATAAATAATGATAATAATAATAAATGGTGAATAAATTTAAAAAAAAAAAAGAACGTTATGAATGACAAAGTCTTTATACCCATCCACCCACTGGAATTTGGCCTTCTCCACTCCAGCTGCAGAGTACCGTCCAGCCAGACCCTCATACATCGGATGAAGTGACTGATCGCATTCTGACTGGAGCATCACCCAGCTCAGGATCATCCAGTTCTCGTTCATGATGGCATAGGAAGACATGGTGCCAGATGAGAGCGCCACCTTCCTTGCCACCTTCCTGGTGTGATCTGACCTGAGTGCCTGTCCAAAGGTCCCTTGAAGCAGCAGAGTGAGCAGCTGCTCCTGCCTCTTATACTCACTGACCAGGCAGTCGACCAGGTAGTGAGCAGAGACGGATACTCCACACCAGCCGTCAGAATCAGCGTACCCACCAAATGGAGCAGGAGTGTCACTCTGTCTGAGGAGCCCAGTGATGGTCCTTTGGCCGTACACTCCTGCCTCAGCATCTCTGACGTTCTGGATGCTGTGCAGGTAGGCCAGGTGGGCTCTCTCAAACTTCAAGTGAAGTGCCTCTGTCAGCTGCTTGGCCATGTCCTCTGCTGATCTGCCACTGCGCCTCAGCTCATCCATCACCGATCTGCAGATGACCTTTTTGTGAGTGAGGACAGCGGGGACAATGTTCTGGAGGCGCTTTGGCAGCTTCTCCAGCCACTGGGGCTTATCAGCATGCCAGCTCTTCTTGCAAGCCTTGCACATAAGTCATGAGGCTAGAAGATAATACTGGCCACTGGTGCCAATGATCACCCTTGGCCTCCCAGCGCCCGAGGAAGCCACCTGTGGTTTTAAACAATCATGAAGACAGGGTAGCACCTGGTTATTTCGGGCCCTCTCCGTGATACTGTGCTCTGGCTTCCAAATGAAGAAAGGATGGAGCTGGAAGTACTTGGGTGAGGGCAAATCATGGATGGAATCTACTAGCTCGGGCTGAGGTGGATAACGCCACAGGGAGAGCATATTCATATACTGGATGCGACCCTGGCCACAGGCCAAGTGCTTCCATCTCTGCCTTCATCCATATTCTCTGCTGTTGAGAACAATTCCACCTTTCGACATCCTGATCATATGCTGGGACAGTCACTCCAGGCTGTGGGACAGGAGGCACTGGACACGGCTGAGCTGTCCACACAAAGTATATAAAATATAACAGTACATTCTCATTTTAAAAAATGAACAAAATGAAAGCTAGTTGTACTTTAATGAATGTGCTATGGTTAACCTGTGCCAAAGAAATGAATACCTTCATCATGGATAGTATCCCCCTGCACTTCTGCAGGGGGGAAAATCTCTGATGATGCTGGTATGGACACTCTAGGCTGTGGACTAGGAGGCTCTGGACAAGGCTGAGCTGTAAAACACAAATTACGTCAAATATTACAGTACAATTTCATTTAAAGAAATAATGTAGCACGACTATCTTTCATTAAATGAAAGACAGTCATACATTAATGGATGCTATGGTTAACTTGTGCCAAGAAATTAATACCTTCATCATGGCCAGTATCCCCCTGAACTTCCAGGGTGTGGGGGGTCTCTGTTGGTGGATCTACAAGTTAAGGATCAAACAGGTAAGGTAGTTGAGCAGTAGCAATAAAAGTGAACTTATGAGTTTTTCAAAGAAAATAAAGAATTGACACACTTACTGTCAGAAAGAAATGAAACTGCTGTCACTTCAGGCTGAGTTGGAGGAATGTTTGAGACTGGCTCTCTGTGTGCTTAAGAAAAAAATAGCAAAAAAGTCAACAAAAGCATCTCATTATACAAAGGATTTTATGATGTTATATATATATATATAGACATGTATCTATTAATCTATCCGTCTATCTATACATGTGTCTGTCTGAACAAAAACAAAATGTCTAGTTTAAAATAGTTGGAATATTGACATGCTAATAATGAGTGATGCACTGGGATTTTTTAAGAACTATATCATACTCTGTCCAAACACACTGGGGTCTTTAATTCCAAGTTGTGGAGCAATGGCAAGCAGCTGAGGAGGAACTGGCAATGGGACCTTTGCTGTAAGTTTGTGAACAAAAGGAAAAGAGTGTGACTTTCATTGTCTTTTTTTAATCTGGATGTCCTTGTTTAAATTAAAAGCAAAACAATATGTTTACCCTTCACAGAAGAAACAGCTGCAGCATGATCCCCAACCTGAGAAGGTCCTGAAATAGTTGCCGCTGGTTTACTCCTAGCTGTAAAGAACAATTCTTTAATATTTTCTTCACAAATGCAATGCATTTAAGCTAACAATCTGGCATTACCTGTTTTCTATGTTGCCATTTGTATTTAGAGGCTCTAAAAACCTTTTGGTTAGATTGTGAACTGCTATTTATAGGAAGCTTCAAAACTAATGCTTTCACTTATACAATATGAAAACAGGTAAAGCACAATAACAATGTTTTAATCATAGTACCTGGCTGGTCAAGGATTTGGCATGTTAATATCTAAGCTTGATTTTACAACAATATGACCATTTGCATGCCAAATCCTCAAATAGCAGTCAAAAAACGCATGCAAAAACAGAAAACACTTACCGTCATCGCCGACAAGTTAGTTCCTTAGGTTAGTGGGAGGGCAAAAGAACACACACATCAGAACATGCCGGAACACGGCCAAAATAACAAACCAATGGAAAGAACACAGTAATGGAAGTCGAATTCTGTTGACAACAGAATCCTTCCTCCACACTGATGAAGAAAAACCTGTTGCTTGAGGTGCAGCCAGGACCCTGGGAACTGCTGCTGTTGATCCTAGATGCAGAAATGTCATTAGTTTCAACCATGTATAGTAAGAGCAAGTAAAGCAATATGTGAAAGCATTCCTCACTCACGTAGACTAGGGTCCAGTTTAGAAGGGGACAGATTTAACATTTCACCCTCAAGGTCCTTATCCTCCTCCATAGCTAGAGGTCCAAACAACATCAATTGAGTTAGAAACATTAAATGAACATATCAGAATCAATATTTGCTTGTTTCTGTGAGCTAACCAAGTGGGCCTGGCGTTGGTGTGGAGGCTGCCGTTGTGCTGGAGGCTGGAGGCTGGAGGTGTCTGGCTGGACTCAGTCCTCTGCTGCTTAAGGAGATACTGCTGGAGGTTGAACATCTTACTGTTCTTGATGCAGCTTCTCCCTAAGATGAAGGTAGCATAGCCATCAGCCCTGCTCTCCCAGATCTGCCTCCAGGTCTCCTTGGCTTGGGCTCCAAAGCCAACCAAGTTGTCCCCCTCTGATGCCACGGGTGGATCGGGCTTTCTAGAGAGGAGGTACGACCTGAGGTCCTCAATCTCCTTGAATTTTTTTGCATACTCAATGAAGGACAACAGGCTGGCTTTACTGAGGCCTTGAGGGTGAAAGCTCCCACTTTGCTCCTCCTCATCTACCTTATTGATGAGGTAGATGATGTAGCCCACATCATTCTCCAGGAGCCACTTATAGGACTTGCCCTTGTACTTCCCAAACTGGAGGATGTACTCCCCCATCACCTCCAGCTGGTCGGATACATCCCCTCCTCGCTGGAAAACCAAGGTGAGAGCATTAGTTTTCACCAAATCTGGTTTTTGAGGAGGGGACTTATCCTGAAGAGAGGGCTTGTTTTTTATTTTCATGGCCTCCTCAGATGGGTCCTGGCGTAGGTGGCCTGATGGACCCTTCCTAAAGGCCACTGACTTCTTTCCAGGAAAGAAGGTTACGGTTTGCTTCATCCTGTTCAGTGCACAATAAAATACAAGTCATATTATTTAGTATTAAAAAGTGTGATTAAATAGTTAATTAATCAGTTATTCATGTTTATAATGACTTGGATTTTTTATCATTGGGTAACAACACTTGATATTACATGCTAGATGGCTGGATAGCTACATAAAATACAATTCTTCATTACTTCAATAGCTAGAATCAGGCTTAAAATAATCACAGACAAGGATATTTGTTCAAACACACACATTAAAGGCAATTACAATCCCCAAATAACACATTATTTATTTATAAGAATAATAATAAATAATAAATAATTACATGGATCTCGTCTGTGTCTATGTGTTGGGGGTCATATTGTTTGGATACATTTATTTACATTTATTTAACTGGGAAAAAACACATTGAGATCAATAATCTCATTCAAAAGATTTTGCTTATCTGTAAGCACATTGTGTTGAAATGAAAAATGCAATAAAGATAAAATTTTATTCAAAATGATCAATACGTCCTTCTGAAAAAAATAAACTAAAGCAAAGTTTCCACACCGATAATGTTTGAGCTACTACAGTACGAAGGGTTTCAAATATCGTATAAATCTCAAGTAAAAAAAGTAAAAGAAACAAAGATATATGCTTCTGGACATTGTCAGCAAGAGAGAAAAGGGAAAATGAATGACCAATAACAAAATAACCTAATATAGCAGGTAAGAGACGCAAAAGAATGCACGTTACCTATAACAGGCTACTTTGCAATGTTAGCAAAAATAACTCAGATCCTGCCTCATTTTTGTCATCAAAACTTAATAATAACTCAATAAAACATGTAATATTAGTGAAGTAATATTACAAATTAAAGTTTAAAAAAGCCAGACTTACGCTTGATTAGTTCGATTCGTTTTGAAAGTGTCTTGTCAAAAATGGCGATCACTCAACTGGCAAAACAACGGAGGTCTCTGTCCTGCTGCAAATGTTTCTCTGGCTGTCATTCTAACATCACTGTGGTCCTTACCTGTACCAAAAGGGTGAAACAGCGCCCCCAAAACCTCCATAGTGGCCGGAAATATATTACATCCGTAGTGGTAAGAACTACCATAGAGAATGAATGGGAAAAGTTAAGGGAGTTAAGGACTACTATTGCCCGCGCGAAAGGTCTCCGGTTCGAAACCGGGCGGAAACACCATCTATGCTCTTGGACTTCATGACTGAACTCTACATGCACTCTGTCAACCCATCACATGACCTGCTTATGGAGATTGGCTTTTGCTTCATGGACTGGGGCTTCATGTGAAAGCAATAGTCAGAGATTAATGATTTCCCTCAACCTCTCCATTTCTAATCTTTTTTCTGTTTGATCCTCCCTCTCTTGCCCTTTTCTTATTGTCCCAATCTTTTTTGTTTTCATCCTGAAGGAAACTGTTACCTCACTTGTATAGAATCATGCATTGCCTGTCTCGGCTTTGGAGTGGTGTCATTCTTAGTGAATAGTCATTAGCAGGTAGGAAACAGGCCAGTTGGCCAGCATTTGAAGAGAGATCGGTTAAGAAAGTAGCATAAACACCCCTTTCATGGCAACGTGAACATTGTTGTGTGTTTCCGTAGTGTAGTGGTCATCACGTTCGCCTAACACGCGAAAGGTCCCCGGTTCGAAACCGGGCGGAAACAAGCTGCTGAGCCTTTTAATGGGGCATGTCCTTAGGTAAAGGGCATTAAAGGTCAACTAGATAAAATCAAGAGACAGCCAACACTACTGAAGCACTAGACCAGCAGCACCCTCTTCAAGAGACAACTCTGTGTACAAATGCACCATTTCAAGAGCTTCCGGCCTCTGTAGAAAATGTGTTGCGGCTGACGCCCCGATACATTTATCAACTTGGTTGTATTGTTGGAGACCACACTGTTTGGGCATAGGAGACACACTCAAGAAAATATTGGCAATCTGCTGAAGCAGCAGCACCCTCTTCCAGAAGAACATTTGGGGGGAAAAATGCTTACAGCACCTGGTATTCCCAGGCGGTCTCCCATCCAAGTACTAACCAGGTCTAACCCTGCTTAGCTTCCAAGATCAGACGTGCTCAGGGTGGTATGGCCGTAAGCCACAACTCTGTGTACAAACGCACCATTTCAAGAGCTGCCAGCCTCTGCACAAAATGTGTTGGGGCTGACGCCCCGACACATTTATCAACTTGGCTGTTTTGTTGGGGACCACACTGTTTGGGCATAGGAGACACACTCAAGAAAATACTGGCAATCTGCTGAAGCAGCAGCACCCTCTTCTAGAAGAACATTTGGGGGGAAAAATGCTTATAGCGCTTGGTATTACCAGGCGGTCTCCCATCCAAGTACTAACCAGGCCCAACCCTGCTTAGCTTCTGAGATCAGATGAGATCGGGCGTGCTCAGGGTGGTATGGCCGTAAGCCGCAACTCTGTGTACAAACGCACCATTTCAAGAGCTGCCAGCCTGTGATCCCAGCTCAAGATGAGAGCCAGCTTGGAGCCCCAGCGATGGCATGTACAGGCTTAGGTGCTGACAGACAGCATAAGTCTCCCCGTCGGGGAATCGAACCCCGGTCTTCCGCGTGACAGGCGGAGATACTGTCCACTATACTAACGAGGACTCACGCAAGCCAAACTGCTCGTTGCCTGCCCAGCCCCAGATAACTGTGTTTCAGTGTAGCAGCAATGCATAGACATCCAGAGGCCAGCATGACCAACTACGGTATCCAATGTACTACAAGCAGCAACTCCAGTGCCTAATACCGCCTGCTGCACAATCCACGAAGCACAAACAGTCACCAGAGTTGCAGCCAGTGTTTAAGGTCTCAAGTCTCCAAATGTTAGGATAAGGTCATTGGGGTGCTATGTGAATGGATTCACGCCCCTAGTGTGCATCAAATACACAGCCAGTTTCCGTAGTGTAGTGGTTATCACGTTCGCCTCACACGCGAAAGGTCCCCGGTTCGACACCGGGCGGAAACACCATCTATTCTCTTGGACTTCATCACTAAACTCTACATGCACTTTGTCAACCCATCACATGACCTGCTTATGGAGATTGGCTTTTGCTTCATGGACTGGGGCTCTCACTCTGGTCCACAACAACAAATGCTGCGGACAGGAACTGGCAAAAGGAGCTGTATAGGGGATGATGCTCAGAGACACACTCCCTGGTGAAACGTCTCATGCAATGGAACAAGTCTAACTTGATGGTGATGTCTTTGTTAAACTTGCTCCTGGATGCACAAGTGTTAATCAGGTTTCCTGAAGTTGCCTCTGTCACAATAGCCTCTGTTGTCCTCCAGCTGTCCCATGAGAGGTGCTCCTGAGGCCTAGAGTCCAGGACCTTAAAGGCAGCACAGCAGTCCCTATAAAAATAAAAAGTACTTTCATTCCATGCAAAATTATTTTACACTGCTGTACAAAACTCCTTGTTCCTTGTTCTGTTTTACTCAGCAAAGATGGTGAATAAAATAATAAATAATGATAATAATAATAAATGGTGAATAAATTTAAAAAAAAAAAAGAACGTTATGAATGACAAAGTCTTTATACCCATCCACCCACTGGAATTTGGCCTTCTCCACTCCAGCTGCAGAGTACCGTCCAGCCAGACCCTCATACATCGGATGAAGTGACTGATCGCATTCTGACTGGAGCATCACCCAGCTCAGGATCATCCAGTTCTCGTTCATGATGGCATAGGAAGACATGGTGCCAGATGAGAGCGCCACCTTCCTTGCCACCTTCCTGGTGTGATCTGACCTGAGTGCCTGTCCAAAGGTCCCTTGAAGCAGCAGAGTGAGCAGCTGCTCCTGCCTCTTATACTCACTGACCAGGCAGTCGACCAGGTAGTGAGCAGAGACGGATACTCCACACCAGCCGTCAGAATCAGCGTACCCACCAAATGGAGCAGGAGTGTCACTCTGTCTGAGGAGCCCAGTGATGGTCCTTTGGCCATACACTCCTGCCTCAGCATCTCTGACGTTCTGGATGCTGTGCAGGTAGGCCAGGTGGGCTCTCTCAAACTTCAAGTGAAGTGCCTCTGTCAGCTGCTTGGCCATGTCCTCTGCTGATCTGCCACTGCGCCTCAGCTCATCCATCACCGATCTGCAGATGACCTTTTTGTGAGTGAGGACAGCGGGGACAATGTTCTGGAGGCGCTTTGGCAGCTTCTCCAGCCACTGGGGCTTATCAGCATGCCAGCTCTTCTTGCAAGCCTTGCACATAAGTCATGAGGCTAGAAGATAATACTGGCCACTGGTGCCAATGATCACCCTTGGCCTCCCAGCGCCCGAGGAAGCCACCTGTGGTTTTAAACAATCATGAAGACAGGGTAGCACCTGGTTATTTCGGGCCCTCTCCGTGATACTGTGCTCTGGCTTCCAAATGAAGAAAGGATGGAGCTGGAAGTACTTGGGTGAGGGCAAATCATGAATGGAATCTACTAGCTCGGGCTGAGGTGGATAACGCCACAGGGAGAGCATATTCATATACTGGATGCGACCCTGGCCACAGGCCAAGTGCTTCCACCTCTGCCTTCATCCATATTCTCTGCTGTTGAGAACAATTCCACCTTTCGACATCCTGATCATATGCTGGGACAGTCACTCCAGGCTGTGGGACAGGAGGCACTGGACACGGCTGAGCTGTCCACACAAAGTATATAAAATATAACAGTACATTCTCATTTTAAAAAATGAACAAAATGAAAGCTAGTTGTACTTTAATGAATGTGCTATGGTTAACCTGTGCCAAAGAAATGAATACCTTCATCATGGATAGTATCCCCCTGCACTTCTGCAGGGGGGAAAATCTCTGATGATGCTGGTATGGACACTCTAGGCTGTGGACTAGGAGGCTCTGGACAAGGCTGAGCTGTAAAACACAAATTACGTCAAATATTACAGTACAATTTCATTTAAAGAAATAATGTAGCAATACGACTATCTTTCATTAAATGAAAGACAGTCATACATTAATGGATGCTATGGTTAACTTGTGCCAAGAAATTAATACCTTCATCATGGCCAGTATCCCCCTGAACTTCCAGGGTGTGGGGGGTCTCTGTTGGTGGATCTACAAGTTAAGGATCAAACAGGTAAGGTAGTTGAGCAGTAGCAATAAAAGTGAACTTATGAGTTTTTCAAAGAAAATAAAGAATTGACACACTTACTGTCAGAAAGAAATGAAACTGCTGTCACTTCAGGCTGAGTTGGAGGAATGTTTGAGACTGGCTCTCTGTGTGCTTAAGAAAAAATAGCAAAAAATGTCAACAAAAGCATCTCATTATACAAAGGATTTTATGATGTTATATATATATATATATTGACATGTATCTATTAATCTATCCGTCTATCTATACATGTGTCTGTCTGAACAAAAACAAAATGTCTAGTTTAAAATAGTTGGAATATTGACATGCTAATAATGAGTGATGCACTGGGATTTTTTAAGAACTATATCATACTCTGTCCAAACACACTGGGGTCTTTAATTCCAAGTTGTGGAGCAATGGCAAGCAGCTGAGGAGGAACTGGCAATGGGACCTTTGCTGTAAGTTTGTGAACAAAAGGAAAAGAGTGTGACTTTCATTGTCTTTTTTTAATCTGGATGTCCTTGTTTAAATTAAAAGCAAAACAATATGTTTACCCTTCACAGAAGAAACAGCTGCAGCATGATCCCCAACCTGAGAAGGTCCTGAAATAGTTGCCGCTGGTTTACTCCTGCGAGCTGTAAAGAACAATTCTTTAATATTTTCTTCACAAATGCAATGCATTTAAGCTAACAATCTGGCATTACCTGTTTTCTATGTTGCCATTTGTATTTAGAGGCTCTAAAAAACCTTTTTGGTTAGATTGTGAACTGCTATTTATAGGAAGCTTCAAAAACTAATGCTTTCACTTATACAATATGAAAACAGGTAAAGCACAATAACAATGTTTTAATCATAGTACCTGGCTGGTCAAGGATTTGGCATGTTAATATCTAAGCTTGATTTTTACAACAATATGACCATTTGCATGCCAAATCCTCAAATAGCAGTCAAAAAACGCATGCAATTGAGTTAGAAACATTAAATGAACATATCAGAATCAATATTTGCTTGTTTCTGTGAGCTAACCAAGTGGGCCTGGCGTTGGTGTGGAGGCTGCCGTTGTGCTGGAGGCTGGAGGCTGGAGGTGTCTGGCTGGACTCAGTCCTCTGCTGCTTAAGGAGATACTGCTGGAGGTTGAACATCTTACTGTTCTTGATGCAGCTTCTCCCTAAGATGAAGGTAGCATAGCCATCAGCCCTGCTCTCCCAGATCTGCCTCCAGGTCTCCTTGGCTTGGGCTCCAAAGCCAACCAAGTTGTCCCCCTCTGATGCCACGGGTGGATCGGGCTTTCTAGAGAGGAGGTACGACCTGAGGTCCTCAATCTCCTTGAATTTTTTTGCATACTCAATGAAGGACAACAGGCTGGCTTTACTGAGGCCTTGAGGGTGAAAGCTCTCACTTTGCTCCTCCTCATCTACCTTATTGATGAGGTAGATGATGTAGCCCACATCATTCTCCAGGAGCCACTTATAGGACTTGCCCTTGTACTTCCCAAACTGGAGGATGTACTCCCCCATCACCTCCAGCTGGTCGGATACATCCCCTCCTCGCTGGAAAACCAAGGTGAGAGCATTAGTTTTCACCAAATCTGGTTTTTGAGGAGGGGACTTATCCTGAAGAGAGGGCTTGTTTTTTATTTTCATGGCCTCCTCAGATGGGTCCTGGCGTAGGTGGCCTGATGGACCCTTCCTAAAGGCCACTGACTTCTTTCCAGGAAAGAAGGTTACGGTTTGCTTCATCCTGTTCAGTGCACAATAAAATACAAGTCATATTATTTAGTATTAAAAAGTGTGATTAAATAGTTAATTAATCAGTTATTCATGTTTATAATGACTTGGATTTTTTATCATTGGGTAACAACACTTGATATTACATGCTAGATGGCTGGATAGCTACATAAAATACAATTCTTCATTACTTCAATAGCTAGAATCAGGCTTAAAATAATCACAGACAAGGATATTTGTTCAAACACACACATTAAAGGCAATTACAATCCCCAAATAACACATTATTTATTTATAAGAATAATAATAAATAATAAATAATTACATGGATCTCGTCTGTGTCTATGTGTTGGGGGTCATATTGTTTGGATACATTTATTTACATTTATTTAACTGGGAAAAAACACATTGAGATCAATAATCTCATTCAAAAGATTTTGCTTATCTGTAAGCACATTGTGTTGAAATGAAAAATGCAATAAAGATAAAATTTTATTCAAAATGATCAATACGTCCTTCTGAAAAAAATAAACTAAAGCAAAGTTTCCACACCGATAATGTTTGAGCTACTACAGTACGAAGGGTTTCAAATATCGTATAAATCTCAAGTAAAAAAAGTAAAAGAAACAAAGATATATGCTTCTGGACATTGTCAGCAAGAGAGAAAAGGGAAAAATGAATGACCAATAACAAAATAACCTAATATAGCAGGTAAGAGACGTACCAAAGAATGCACGTTACCTATAACAGGCTACTTTGCAATGTTAGCAAAAATAACTCAGATCCTGCTCATTTTTGTCATCAAAACTTAATAACTCAATAAAACATGTAATATTAGTGAAGTAATATTAATAAATTAAGTTTAAAAAAAAGCCAGACTTACGTTTGATTAGTTCGATTCGTTTTTGAAAGTGTCTTGTCAAAAATGGCGATCACTCAACTGGCAAAACAACGGAGGTCTCTGTCCTGCTGCAAATGTTTCTCTGGCTGTCATTCTAACATCACTGTGGTCCTTACCTGTACCAAAAGGGTGAAACAGCGCCCCCAAAACCTCCATAGTGGCCGGAAATATATTACATCCGTAGTGGTAAGAACTACCATAGAGAATGAATGGGAAAAGTTAAGGGAGTTAAGGACTACTATACGCGGTGCCCGCGCGAAAGGTCCCCGGTTCGAAACCGGGCGGAAACACCATCTATGCTCTTGGACTTCATGACTGAACTCTACATGCACTCTGTCAACCCATCACATGACCTGCTTATGGAGATTGGCTTTTGCTTCATGGACTGGGGCTTCATGTGAAAGCAATAGTCAGAGATTAATGATTTCCCTCAACCTCTCCATTTCTAATCTTTTTTTCTGTTTGATCCTCCCTCTCTTGCCCTTTTCTTATTGTCCCAATCTTTTTTGTTTTCATCCTGAAGGAAACTGTTACCTCACTTGTATAGAATCATGCATTGCCTGTCTCGGCTTTGGAGTGGTGTCATTCTTAGTGAATAGTCATTAGCAGGTAGGAAACAGGCCAGTTGGCCAGCATTTGAAGAGAGATCGGTTAAGAAAGTAGCATAAACACCCCTTTCATGGCAACGTGAACATTGTTGTGTGTTTCCGTAGTGTAGTGGTCATCATATTCGCCTAACACGCGAAAGGTCCCCGGTTCGAAACCGGGCGGAAACAAGCTGCTGAGCCTTTTAATGGGGCATGTCCTTAGGTAAAGGGCATTAAAGGTCAACTAGATAAAATCAAGAGACAGCCAACACTACTGAAGCACTAGACCAGCAGCACCCGCTTCAAGAGACAACTCTGTGTACAAATGCACCATTTCAAGAGCTTCCGGCCTCTGTAGAAAATGTGTTGCGGCTGACGCCCCGATACATTTATCAACTTGGTTGTGTTGTTGGAGACCACACTGTTTGGGCATAGGAGACACACTCAAGAAAATATTGGCAATCTGCTGAAGCAGCAGCACCCTCTTCCAGAAGAACATTTGGGGGGAAAAATGCTTACAGCACCTGGTATTCCCAGGCGGTCTCCCATCCAAGTACTAACCAGGTCTAACCTTGCTTAGCTTCTGAGATCAGATGAGATCGGGCGTGCTCAGGGTGGTATGGCTGTAAGCCGCAACTCTGTGTACAAACGCACCATTTCAAGAGCTGCCAGCCTGTGATCCCAGCCCAAGATGAGTCGGGGCCAGCTTGACATTTATCAACTTGGTTGTATTGTTGGAGACCACACTGTTTGGGCATAGGAGACACACTCAAGAAAATCCTGGCACTTTACTGAAGCAGCAGCACCCTCGTCGAGAAGAATATTTGGGGGGAAACAATGTTACATCACCTGGCATTTCCAGGCAGTCTCCCATCCAAGTACTAACCAGGCCCGACCCTGCTTAGCTTCCGAGATCAGATGAGATGGGGCGTGCTCAGGGTGGTAGGGCTGCAAGCTGCAACTCTGTGTACAAACGCACCATTTCAAGAGCTGCCAGCCTGTGATCCCAGCTTGGAGCCCCAGGGATGGCATGTACAGGCTTAGGTGCTGACAGACAGCATAACTCTCCCCGTCGGGGAATCGAACCCCGGTCTTCCGCGTGACAGGTGGAGATACTGTCCACTATACTAACGAGGACTCATGCAAGCAACTCCGCTCATTGCCTTTCCAGGTCCAGATAACTGTGTTTCAGTGTAGCAGCAATGCACAGACATCCAGAGGCCAGCATGGCCAACTACGGTATCCAATGTACTACAAGCAGCAACTCCAGTGCCTAATACCGCCTGCTGCACAATCCACGAAGCACAAACAGTCACCAGAGTTGCAGCCAGTGTTTAAGGTCTCAAGTCTCCAAATGTTAGGATAAGGTCACTGCTATGTGAATGGATTCACGCCCTAGTGTGCATCAAATACACAGCCAGTTTCCGTAGTGTAGTGGTTATCACGTCGCCTCACACGAAAGGTCCCCGGTTCGACACCGGGCGGAAACACCATCTATTCTCTTGGACTTCATGACTAAACTCTACATGCACTTTGTCAACCCATCACATGACCTGCTTATGGAGATTGGCTTTTGCTTCATGGACTGGGGCTCTCACTCTGGTCCACAACAACAAATGCTGCGGACAGGAACTGGCAAAAGGAGCTGTATAGGGGATGATGCTCAGAGACACACTCCCTGGTGAAACGTCTCATGCAATGGAACAAGTCTAACTTGATGGTGATGTCTTTGTTAAACTTGCTCCTGGATGCACAAGTGTTAATCAGGTTTCCTGAAGTTGCCTCTGTCACAATAGCCTCTGTTGTCCTCCAGCTGTCCCATGAGAGGTGCTCCTGAGGCCTAGAGTCCAGGACCTTAAAGGCAGCACAGCAGTCCCTATAAAAATAAAAAGTACTTTCATTCCATGCAAAATTATTTTACACTGCTGTACAAAACTCCTTGTTCCTTGTTCTGTTTTACTCAGCAAAGATGGTGAATAAAATAATAAATAATGATAATAATAATAAATGGTGAATAAATTAAAAAAAAAAAAAAGAACGTTATGAATGACAAAGTCTTTATACCCATCCACCCACTGGAATTTGGCCTTCTCCACTCCAGCTGCAGAGTACCGTCCAGCCAGACCCTCATACATCGGATGAAGTGACTGATCGCATTCTGACTGGAGCATCACCCAGCTCAGGATCATCCAGTTCTCGTTCATGATGGCATAGGAAGACATGGTGCCAGATGAGAGCGCCACCTTCCTTGCCACCTTCCTGGTGTGATCTGACCTGAGTGCCTGTCCAAAGGTCCCTTGAAGCAGCAGAGTGAGCAGCTGCTCCTGCCTCTTATACTCACTGACCAGGCAGTCGACCAGGTAGTGAGCAGAGACGGATACTCCACACCAGCCGTCAGAATCAGCGTACCCACCAAATGGAGCAGGAGTGTCACTCTGTCTGAGGAGCCCAGTGATGGTCCTTTGGCCGTACACTCCTGCCTCAGCATCTCTGACGTTCTGGATGCTGTGCAGGTAGGCCAGGTGGGCTCTCTCAAACTTCAAGTGAAGTGCCTCTGTCAGCTGCTTGGCCATGTCCTCTGCTGATCTGCCACTGCGCCTCAGCTCATCCATCACCGATCTGCAGATGACCTTTTTGTGAGTGAGGACAGCGGGGACAATGTTCTGGAGGCGCTTTGGCAGCTTCTCCAGCCACTGGGGCTTATCAGCATGCCAGCTCTTCTTGCAAGCCTTGCACATAAGTCATGAGGCTAGAAGATAATACTGGCCACTGGTGCCAATGATCACCCTTGGCCTCCCAGCGCCCGAGGAAGCCACCTGTGGTTTTAAACAATCATGAAGACAGGGTAGCACCTGGTTATTGGGCCCTCTCCGTGATACTGTGCTCTGGCTTCCAAATGAAGAAAGGATGGAGCTGGAAGTACTTGGGTGAGGGCAAATCATGGATGGAATCTACTAGCTCGGGCTGAGGTGGATAACGCCACAGGGAGAGCATATTCATATACTGGATGCGACCCTGGCCACAGGCCAAGTGCTTCCATCTCTGCCTTCATCCATATTCTCTGCTGTTGAGAACAATTCCACCTTTCGACATCCTGATCATATGCTGGGACAGTCACTCCAGGCTGTGGGACAGGAGGCACTGGACACGGCTGAGCTGTCCACACAAAGTATATAAAATATAACAGTACATTCTCATTTTAAAATGAACAAAATGAAAGCTAGTTGTACTTTAATGAATGTGCTATGGTTAACCTGTGCCAAAGAAATGAATACCTTCATCATGGATAGTATCCCCCTGCACTTCTGCAGGGGGGAAAATCTCTGATGATGCTGGTATGGACACTCTAGGCTGTGGACTAGGAGGCTCTGGACAAGGCTGAGCTGTAAAACACAAATTACGTCAAATATTACAGTACAATTTCATTTAAAGAAATAATGTAGCAATACGACTATCTTTCATTAAATGAAAGACAGTCATACATTAATGGATGCTATGGTTAACTTGTGCCAAGAAATTAATACCTTCATCATGGCCAGTATCCCCCTGAACTTCCAGGGTGTGGGGGGTCTCTGTTGGTGGATCTACAAGTTAAGGATCAAACAGGTAAGGTAGTTGAGCAGTAGCAATAAAAGTGAACTTATGAGTTTTTCAAAGAAAATAAAGAATTGACACACTTACTGTCAGAAAGAAATGAAACTGCTGTCACTTCAGGCTGAGTTGGAGGAATGTTTGAGACTGGCTCTCTGTGTGCTTAAGAAAAAATAGCAAAAAATGTCAACAAAAGCATCTCATTATACAAAGGATTTTATGATGTTATATATATATATATAGACATGTATCTATTAATCTATCCGTCTATCTATACATGTGTCTGTCTGAACAAAAACAAAATGTCTAGTTTAAAATAGTTGGAATATTGACATGCTAATAATGAGTGATGCACTGGGATTTTTTAAGAACTATATCATACTCTGTCCAAACACACTGGGGTCTTTAATTCCAAGTTGTGGAGCAATGGCAAGCAGCTGAGGAGGAACTGGCAATGGGACCTTTGCTGTAAGTTTGTGAACAAAAGGAAAAGAGTGTGACTTTCATTGTCTTTTTTTAATCTGGATGTCCTTGTTTAAATTAAAAGCAAAACAATATGTTTACCCTTCACAGAAGAAACAGCTGCAGCATGATCCCCAACCTGAGAAGGTCCTGAAATAGTTGCCGCTGGTTTACTCCTGCGAGCTGTAAAGAACAATTCTTTAATATTTTCTTCACAAATGCAATGCATTTAAGCTAACAATCTGGCATTACCTGTTTTCTATGTTGCCATTTGTATTTAGAGGCTCTAAAAAACCTTTTTGGTTAGATTGTGAACTGCTATTTATAGGAAGCTTCAAAAACTAATGCTTTCACTTATACAATATGAAAACAGGTAAAGCACAATAACAATGTTTTAATCATAGTACCTGGCTGGTCAAGGATTTGGCATGTTAATATCTAAGCTTGATTTTTACAACAATATGACCATTTGCATGCCAAATCCTCAAATAGCAGTCAAAAAACGCATGCAAAAACAGAAAACACTTACCGTCATCGCCGACAAGTTAGTTCCTTAGGTTAGTGGGAGGGCAAAAGAACACACACATCAGAACATGCCGGAACACGGCCAAAATAACAAACCAATGGAAAGAACACAGTAATGGAAGTCGAATTCTGTTGACAACAGAATCCTTCCTCCACACTGATGAAGAAAAACCTGTTGCTTGAGGTGCAGCCAGGACCCTGGGAACTGCTGCTGTTGATCCTAGATGCAGAAATGTCATTAGTTTCAACCATGTATAGTAAGAGCAAGTAAAGCAATATGTGAAAGCATTCCTCACTCACGTAGACTAGGGTCCAGTTTAGAAGGGGACAGATTTAACATTTCACCCTCAAGGTCCTTATCCTCCTCCATAGCTAGAGGTCCAAACAACATCAATTGAGTTAGAAACATTAAATGAACATATCAGAATCAATATTTGCTTGTTTCTGTGAGCTAACCAAGTGGGCCTGGCGTTGGTGTGGAGGCTGCCGTTGTGCTGGAGGCTGGAGGCTGGAGGTGTCTGGCTGGACTCAGTCCTCTGCTGCTTAAGGAGATACTGCTGGAGGTTGAACATCTTACTGTTCTTGATGCAGCTTCTCCCTAAGATGAAGGTAGCATAGCCATCAGCCCTGCTCTCCCAGATCTGCCTCCAGGTCTCCTTGGCTTGGGCTCCAAAGCCAACCAAGTTGTCCCCCTCTGATGCCACGGGTGGATCGGGCTTTCTAGAGAGGAGGTACGACCTGAGGTCCTCAATCTCCTTGAATTTTTTGCATACTCAATGAAGGACAACAGGCTGGCTTTACTGAGGCCTTGAGGGTGAAAGCTCCCACTTTGCTCCTCCTCATCTACCTTATTGATGAGGTAGATGATGTAGCCCATCATTCTCCAGGAGCCACTTATAGGACTTGCCCTTGTACTTCCCAAACTGGAGGATGTACTCCCCATCACCTCCAGCTGGTCGGATACATCCTCCTCGCTGGAAAACCAAGGTGAGAGCATTAGTTTTCACCAAATCTGGTTTTTGAGGAGGACTTATCCTGAAGAGAGGGCTTGTTTTTATTTTCATGGCCTCCTCAGATGGGTCCTGGCGTAGGTGGCCTGATGGACCCTTCCTAAAGGCCACTGACTTCTTTCCAGGAAAGAAGGTTACGGTTTGCTTCATCCTGTTCAGTGCACAATAAAATACAAGTCATATTATTTAGTATTAAAAAGTGTGATTAAATAGTTAATTAATCAGTTATTCATGTTTATAATGACTTGGATTTTTTATCATTGGGTAACAACACTTGATATTACATGCTAGATGGCTGGATAGCTACATAAAATACAATTCTTCATTACTTCAATAGCTAGAATCAGGCTTAAAATAATCACAGACAAGGATATTTGTTCAAACACACACATTAAAGGCAATTACAATCCCCAAATAACACATTATTTATTTATAAGAATAATAATAAATAATAAATAATTACATGGATCTCGTCTGTGTCTATGTGTTGGGGGTCATATTGTTTGGATACATTTATTTACATTTATTTAACTGGGAAAAAACACATTGAGATCAATAATCTCATTCAAAAGATTTTGCTTATCTGTAAGCACATTGTGTTGAAATGAAAAATGCAATAAAGATAAAATTTTATTCAAAATGATCAATACGTCCTTCTGAAAAAAATAAACTAAAGCAAAGTTTCCACACCGATAATGTTTGAGCTACTACAGTACGAAGGGTTTCAAATATCGTATAAATCTCAAGTAAAAAAAGTAAAAGAAACAAAGATATATGCTTCTGGACATTGTCAGCAAGAGAGAAAAGGGAAAAATGAATGACCAATAACAAAATAACCTAATATAGCAGGTAAGAGACGTACCAAAGAATGCACGTTACCTATAACAGGCTACTTTGCAATGTTAGCAAAAATAACTCAGATCCTGCTCATTTTTGTCATCAAAACTTAATAACTCAATAAAACATGTAATATTAGTGAAGTAATATTAATAAATTAAGTTTAAAAAAAGCCAGACTTACGTTTGATTAGTTCGATTCGTTTTTGAAAGTGTCTTGTCAAAAATGGCGATCACTCAACTGGCAAAACAACGGAGGTCTCTGTCCTGCTGCAAATGTTTCTCTGGCTGTCATTCTAACATCACCTTCCCACCTTACCTGTACCAAAAGGGTGAAACAGCGCCCCCCAAATCTCCATAGTGGCCGGAAATATATTACATCCGTAGTGATAAGAACTACCATAGAGAACGAATGGGAAAAGTTAAGGGAGTTAAGGACTACTATACGCTGTGCCCGCGCGGAAGACCGGGGTTCGATTCCCCGACGGGGAGACTTATGCTGTCCGTCAGCAGCTAAGCCTGTACATGTCATAACTGGGGCTCCAAGCTGGCTCTCATCTTGAGCTGGGATCACAGGCTGGCAGCTCTTGAAATGGTGCGCTTGTACACAGAGTCGCAGCTTGCGGCCCTACCACCCTGAGCACGCCCGATCTCATCTGATCTCGGATGCGAAGCAGGGTTGGTCCTGGGTGGTACTTGGATGGGAGACCGCCTGGGTATACCAGGTGCTGTAAGCATTTTTCCCCCCAAATGTTCTTCTGGAAGAGGGCCAGTATTTTCTTGAATGTGTCTCCTATGCCCAAACAGTGTCGTCTCCAAGAAAACAGCCAAGTTGATAAATGTGTCGGGGCGTCAGCCCCAACACATTTTCTGCAGAGGCCGGCAGCTCTTGAAATGGTGCGTTTGTACACAGAGTTGTGGCTTACGGCCATACCACCCTGAGCACGCCCGATCTCGTCTGATCTCGGAAGCTAAGCAGGGTCGGGCCTGGTTAGTACTTGGATGGGAGACCGCCTGGGAATACCAGGTGCTGTAAGCATTTTTCCCCCCAAATGTTCTTCTGGAAGAGGGTGCTGCTGCTTCAGCAGATTGCCGGTATTTTCTTGAGTGTGTCTCCTATGCCCAAACAGTGTCGTCTCCAAGAAAACAGCCAAGTTGATAAATGTGTCGGGGCGTCAGCCCCAACACATTTTCTGCAGAGGCCGGCAGCTCTTGAAATGGTGTGTTTGTACACCGAGTTGTGGCTTACGGCCATACCACCCTGAGCACGCCCGATCTCGGAAGCTAAGCAGGGTTGGACCTGGTTAGTACTTGGATGGGAGACCGCCTGGGAATACCAGGTGCTGTAAGCATTTTCCTCCCAAATGTTCTTCTCGGAGAGTGTGCTGCCGCTTCAGCAGATTGCCAATATTTTCTTGAGTGTGTCTCCTATGCCCAAACAGTGTCGTCTCCAAGAAAACAGCCAAGTTGATAAATGTGTCGGGGCGTCAGCCCCAACACATTTTCTGCAGAGGCCGCAAGCTCTTGAAATGGTGCGTTTGTAGACAGAGTTGTCTCTTGAATAGGGTGCTGCTCGTCTAGTACTTCAGTAGTGTTGGCTGTCTCTTGATGTTGTCTAGTTGACCTTTAATGTCCTTTACCTAAGGACATGCCCCATTAAAAGGCTCAGCAGCCTGTTTCCGCCCGGTTTCAATCCGGGGACCTTTCGCGCGTTAGGCGAATGTGATGACAACTACACTACGGAAACAGACAAAAACGTTCACATTGCCATGAAAAGCTGTTTTAGCTACTTTTTTAACCTCACACCTGGGCGCAATCAGGACAGCGGAGGCAGAAGCAGCAGAGAGCAGCAGTTTTCTTGAGAGGTTTAGGTTTGGTTTTTGGAGTTTGTTTTATCGTTTTGTGCCTTATTTCAACGATTTTCGCCCCCAACAGTGTCTTTACACTGTTTGGGGGTAGTTTTTGGTTTGCCACTTTCCAGGCCTTTTTCCCTCATTTCAGAGGTGATTTTTTGTTCACAATCAATGGAAGCAAACATGGCGCAGACAATGGAGAAGGCTGGAAAGAAGAACTACGATAAAAAGCTAACTGTTCTGGTGGAGCTGAACGGAGATGAGATTTCAACCTTGGAACTCCTCAAAGAAATCAAGAAGGAGTGTGGGAGGATTGAGGGATGCAGAAGAAAAGATCCCAAAAAATATGAAATAACGCTGGAGAAAGAAGAAGAGAAGAATAAACTGTTGGATGGACTGAAAATTAGAAATACTACTGTCACTGCAAGAGACATTTCACGGAATGAGACAACTGTGTCTTTTCTCAACCTGCCAGTATACATCAGCGATGAAAAGATACTCAACAAGCTCCAGAGCTGGGGACTGGAGGCGACTTCCCCCCTTAAGAGGAGACTGTGGCCAGGCACAGACATTGCAGATGGAACAAGATTTCTGCGGGTAAGGTTTGGGGAGCATGTCAGCTCCTTGCCCTACTCCACAAAATTTGAGAGTGCAGAAGGAAATGAGTATTTTAGAGTCATCCATGACCAGCAGGAGAGGGTGTGCCGACTCTGCATCCAACCAGGACACATTGTAAAGGACTGCCCGAACTTCAGATGCCACAAGTGTGGCAAACAGGGGCATTATGCAAGGAATTGCTCCACATGCATGAACTGTGGTAATCCAGAGGACAATTGTGTATGCAGAGAGGAGACAGAGGTGAGGAATAACCAGGAAGAAGAGCAGAGAGGAGCGAGGCTTGGAGCTGAGCAGGCGGCCACAGGAGATGGACATGAACCTCAACCGAGCATAGGTGAAGAGGTGGTGATTGAAAAAGAAAAGGGGGACAGAGAGCCATCTGCTGAGGTAGAGGAGGAAAGGAGGGACGCGTCCCAGGGCATGGCAGAGGAGGCCGTGCCTGATACACCTCCAGACAAACAAACAAGAGGGGAGGAAACGAGACCTGGCAGCCCTGAGGGGGGAGAAAAAGGAGAGACTGAGAAGGGTGATGAACAAGGACTGGGATCAAAGGAAGGTGAGGAAAATAATAAAGATGGGAGTGATGAAGAGATGGACACGGGAGGGAGAGAGGAAGACTCAGAGTTTTATGACACTGTGTCTGGGGAGTCTGAGGGAGAGAGTGGGGACTTTGATGAACTGATAAAGAGTAGGAAAAGGCCAAGGGGCCGGAGAGATCCTGATACGAAAAATGCCAAAAAAATTGGAAAATGAAGGACAGAAAGTCTGTACCATCACTTCTAATTTCTTATGATTTCAGTTATATCCTTTAACGCCAATGGCTTAAGAAGCTACTGCAGAAGGCAGCAAGGTTATTTAAGTTGTAAAGCAGAAATTTTATGTTTACAGGAAACTCACTGGGATGATGTGTGTGAGAGAGAGGTGAGGAAAGAATGGATGGGGGATGTTTTTGTTAATAATGGGTCGGTTAAATCTAGAGGGGTGGCTATTTTGGTGAGAAAGGGAGTGATTGAAGATGTGAATGTGTGTGAGAATGATGGTGAAGGGAGGGTATTAGGGATTGAGTTTAAATTTTCTGATAAAAAAATACAGATTAATTAATATATATGCTCCTAATGAGGAGAAAGATAGAAACAACTTTTTTGTTAAATTAGGGGGTGTGTGTAAGGGTGAATGTGTGTTTGTGGGTGATTTTAATGTCTGGTGTGAAAGGATTGATGCGAGTGAGAATGCAGCTTTTAGAAGCGACTCTTCCAGAGCTGCTCTACAGCAAATCATGTGTGTGAATGGGCTGAGTGATGTGTGGAGAGAAAGGAACCCTGGAGTTTCTGAGTTCACACGGGTACAGGAGGTGAGAGGGATACTCAAAAAGAGTAGGATTGATTTAATTTTATCAACAAGAAGAACATCTAGTAAAATAGGGATATAGTTTTTCGTCCTACTTCATTAAGTGATCACAAAATAGTTTTGTTTCATTTTGGTGATGTGTGCATTAAGAGGGGAGGGGGTGTGTGATGTCTAAATGCTGCACTACTAAAAAATGATGAATATAGAGAGCTGGTGAATGATTGTATTAAAAACAGGATGAGGGAAAACATGTATGATGAAAATGTTGAGTTGTGGTGGGAATGTTTAAAAAGGGAAATGAGGAAATAAGGAGTTGAGTATAAATTTCAGTAAGGGAATGAGCAGAACAGACAGAAAGAGAGAAAGTGAGTTAAAAGAACTACTGAGGAGAGAGGAGGAAAGAGCAGATAGGAGAGATGGGAGAGGATTCGAGATATATCTAAAATATAAAGAGGAACTAAAAGTGTTGGAACAAAAAAAGTGTATGGGTGCTATAATCAGGAGCAGAGCCAAATTCATAATAGAAGGGGAAAAGTGCAACAGCTTTTTTCTAGGCTTAGAAAAAACTAAACAGAAAAAGAATTATATGGAGCAAATAGAAGGTAAGGACGGAGAAATAATAAATGATTTGGTGGGTATCGCAGAAAGAGTAGAGGAATTTTACAGGGATTTATTTAAAAGAGAAACAGTAGATGAAAAACAAGTAGATGAAAGCTTAAAAATAATGAAGAATAAAATAAATAATGAAGGGAGGATGATGTGTGATGAAGATATAGGAGAGGGAGAAATAAGGGCCGCCATTCTAGATCTCAGCAGGAATAAAAGTCCAGGCATTGACGGCCTAATTAGTGAATTTTACATCGAGTTTAGAGATGTAATGATACCAATACTAGAGAAACTATACAAGTCCATAGAAATGAAAAATAAAATGCCTCTAAACATGACAACTGGTCTAATAAGTATTGTTTTTAAAAAAGGAAGCAAAGAAAAACTTGAAAACTATCGACCATTAACCGTGTTAAACAGTGATTATAAGATACTTGCCAAAATTTTAGCCAATAGAATCAAAAGAGTTATCAAACAAGTAGTTCAAAGTTCACAAGCATACAGCATTCCAGGTAGAGATATATCAGACATTATACATAATATTAGAGATACAATAGAATATATGAAGAATAAAGAAAGTGGGATCATTATTAGTCTAGACTTAAATAAAGCTTTTGACAGAGTTAATCATGTATATCTATATAAAGTCTTAGAAAAATGTGGTTTTGGAATTAGAATGATAGAATGGATTAAAAGATTATATAATAACGCCTACAGCTGTGTGAAAATAAACGGTATAACTACGGATGCTTTTAAACTGGAAAGATCCGTCAGACAGGGATGTCCGCTATCTGCTCTGCTCTATTCCCTCTCAGCAGAGCCTTTGGCAGCACTATTGAGCTCCAATAATAATATAAGAGGAATAGAGTTACCCTCAGGCAGAAAGAGTTTAATTTATCAGTATGCGGACGACACTACAATCACAGTCAAAAACAAGGAAAGTATATTAGAGACTCTGAAAATGCTCCAAATATATGAAAGCATCTCTGGAACTAAGATAAATGTGAACAAGTCAGAAATAATGTATGTGGATATAAACCATGAGGACAAAATAGACATAGGTTTAAAAGAAAAAGGAGACTATTTCAAAATATTGGGGGTTAATTTGGGAATAGAAAGCAAAGAAGGGAGAGACAGAGTGTATGAAGGATTATTAAATGAGGTTAAAAGAAAACTGAACTTCTGGAAATTAAGGGGGTTAAAATTAAGAGGTAAAGTAACCGTGGTGAACAATCTAATCATGAGTAAGTTTGTCTACATAATAGCAGTGCTGGATGTCCCAGAGAAAATCATTAAAAGCATCAATGAAATGATAAGTGACTTTTTGTGGGAAGGTAAAGGAGTCAGAATTGCTAAAGAAGTCCTGGAAAATGATTATATAGATGGAGGATTGAAATTAATAAACCTTGAGAAAAAGAAGGAAGCCCTAAGAATCAAAACAATGTTAAAATATCTAAAAAATAAGGATGACCATATATGGAAAATGTTTTTGAGTGAGGCAATAAATAATTGTGGTAAATGTGGTGATAGTGGGATTTACATGCAGATGAGGAGAGAAATGTTAAAAGACATCCCAGACTTCTATAAAGAAGTGTTGGAAGCGTGGGGAAAATGTATTGAGATGGTTAAAGTTGAATGCAGCACAGCTGAACAGATATGGGAGCAACCCATATTTTTGAATCCTCAGACAAAATGTAAAAATGCAACTATTTTCAACAATGCACTATGGGATGCTGGATTCAGGAGAATAAAAGATATAGTTTATGAATTCACACCTGGGTTCTTAAGCTATCAGGTATTTATAGATGAGGTCAGTGAAAGAGGGAAAGATATGAGAGCCAGTACGGCTAAGGAAATAATGATGAAATTAAAAGAAGGAATGCCAAAAGAGTGGAGAGAATTCATAGAAAAAGATGAGAGGAGAGGAATGAGTGGAAAAGTAGAGATATATATATAGGGAATAAGAGTGGACAGATGAATGTGCTGAACATGAAAACAAAGAATGTGTATAAATGTTTGAGATGTAAAACGATCAGAAGGCCCACAGCAGAAAAAGTGTGGCAAAAATTACAACCAAATTTGGATGTTAACAGAATATGGAAGAATTTAAGGGTAAAGTACAACAGTGTTGAGTGTGAAAACTTTGATTTCTTGTTCAGACATAACAGAATATTCAATAATCTAATTATAAGTCGTTTTGATAAAAGTGTTAGCTGTGTGTGTGATGTGTGTAAACAAGGAGTGGAAAGTTTTATTCATGAATTCTTTGAATGTCCTCAGTTGAATAATTATTTTGCCAAACTGAAGGATTTAATTTCTAGATGTTGGGAGACAGATGATTTAAAACAAATGGAATGGATGGATTTATGGCTGTTTGGATATAATGGGAAAAAGAAAAATTGTAATGTCAACTTAATCAACTTTGTTTTGAGTCATGCTAGATATGCAGTGAAACTACGAAGAAACATGGCTCACTCTGAACAAAAGGTGAATGATGTGTGGACAATTTTTAGAAGTATATTTGAAAGTGACATGAAAGCGATTCACAGATACATGGATGTTAAAGACTTTGAAGATGTGTTTATGATGGGGATTACCCTCATAACTAGAACTGATAATGGTTCTCTATCGTTTGATTATGACTGATGTTGGGAAGAGTAATAGTCCTATGCTGCTTTTTCAACAAAACTGAATGTAATGAAAACGGATTTCTATATTTGCTGAAACGCTTGAGATGAATTTATGAAATGCTGCATTTGTACACAGAGTTGTCTCTTGAAGAGGGTGCTGCTGGTCTAGTGCTTCAGTAGTGTTGGCTGTCTCTTGATTTTGTCTAGTTGACCTTTAATGTCCTTTACCTAAGGACATGCCCCATTAAAAGGCTCAGCAGCCTGTTTCCGCCCAGTTTCGAGCCAGGGACCTTTCGCGTGTTAGGCGAATGTGATGACCACTACACTACGGAAACATACAAAAATGTTCACATTGCCATGAAAGGTGGGTTTTAGCTACTTTCTTAACCGATCTCTCTTCAAATGCTGGCCAACTGGCCTGTTTCCTACCTGCTAATGACTATTCACTAAGAATGACACCACTCCAAAGCCGAGACAGGCAATGCATGATTCTATACAAGTGAGGTAACAGTTTCCTTCAGGATGAAAACAAAAAAGATTGGGACAATAAGAAAAAGGGCAAGAGAGGGAGGATCAAACAGAAAAAAAGATTAGAAATGGAGAGGTTGAGGGAAATCATTAATCTCTGACTATTGCTTTCACATGAAGCCCCAGTCCATGACGAAAAAGCTAATTTCCATAAGCAGGTCATGTGATGGGTTGACAGAGTGCATGTAGAGTTGACCAGCATTTGAAGAGAGATCGGTTAAGAAAGTAGCTAAAACCCACCTTTCATGGCAATGTGAACATTTTTGTCTGTTTCCGTAGTGTAGTGGTCATCACATTCGCCTAACACGCGAAAGGTCCCCGGTTCGAAACCGGGCGGAAACAGGCTACTGAGCCTTTTAATGGGGCATGTCCTTAGGTAAAGGACATTAAAGGTCAACTAGACAAAATCAAGAGACAGCCAACACTACTGAAGCACTAGACCAGCAGCACCCTCTTCAAGAGACAACTCTGTGTACAAATGCAGCATTTCATAAATTCATCTCAAGCGTTCAGCAAATATAGAAATCCGTTTTCATTGCATTCAGTTTTGTTGAAAAAGCAGCATAGGACTATTACTCTTCCCAACATCAGTCATAATCAAACGATACAGAACCATTATCAGTTCTAGTTATGAGGGTACTCCCCATCATAAACACATCTTCAAAGTCTTTAACATCCATGTATCTGTGAATCGCTTTCATGTCACTTTCAAATATACTTCTAAAAATTGTCCACACATCATTCACTTTTAGTCATGAAGTCCAAGAGCTTACGTGGTGTTTCCGCCCGGTTTCGAACAGGTGACCTTTCGCGTGTGAGGCGAGCGTGGTAACCACTACACCATGGAAACTGGCTGCTGTTGGATGAACACTAGGGGCGTGACTCCATTCACATAGCACCCCAATGACCTCATCCTAACATTTGGAGACTTGAGACCTTAAACACTGGCTGCAACTCTGGTGACCTATTGTGCTTCGTGGACTGTGCAGCAGGCGGTATTAGGCACTGTAGCTGCTGCTTGTATTACATTGGATACCGTAGTTGGTCATGCTGGCCTCTGGATGTCTATGCATTGCTGCTACACTGAAACACAGTTATCTGGGCCTGGGCAGGCAACGAGCAGCACAGCTTGCATGAGTCCTCGTTAGTATAGTGGACAGTATCTCCGCCTGTCACACAGAAGACTGCGGTTCGATTCCCCCACAGGGAGACTTATGCTGTCCGTCAGCAGCTCAGCCTGTACATGTCATCGCTGGGATCACAGGCTGGCAGCTCTTTAAATGGTGCGTTTGTTCACAGAGTTGTGGCTTACGGCCATACCACCCTGAGCACGCCCGATGTCGTCTGATCTCGAAAGCTAAGCAGGGTCCGGCCTGGTTAGTACTTTGATGGGAAACTGCCTGGGAATACCAGGTGCTGTAAGGATTTTTCCCCCCGAATGTTCTTCTAGAAGAGGGTGCTGCTGCTTCAGCAGATTGCCAGTATTTTCTTGAGTGTGTCTCCTATGCCCAAACAGTGTGGTCTCCAACAAAACAGCCAAGTTGATAATATGTGTTGTGCAGAGGCTGGCAGCTCTTTAAATGGTGCGTTTGTACACCGAGTTGTCGCTTTCAGCCATACCACCCTGAGCCCGCCCGAGCTCGTCTTATTGAAGAGGGTGCTGCTGGTCTAGTGCTTCAGTAGTGTTGGTTGTCTCTTGATATTGTCCAATTGACCCTAAATGTCCTTTACCCAAGGAAATGCCCAATATAAAACGCTTAGCAGCTTGTTTCCGCCCGGTTTCGAACCGGGGACCTTTGGCGTGTTAGGCGAATGTGATGACCACTACACTACGGTAACAGACAAAAATGTTCACATTGCAACGAAAGGCGGGTTTTAGCTACTTTCTTAACCGATCTCTCTTCAAATGCTGGCCAACTGGCCTGTTTCCTACCTGCTAATGACTATTCACTAACCGTGCGTTCACACCAAGCGTGAACGATCGCAGCTCGGTGAAGTCCACCCAGAGGAAAAATCTACTGCTCAAAGCTTGCTCTTCTATTGCTTGTGAGACAAAGTTGTGATTCTCATCTCAGCCTCATTTTGGTTTCTATTTTGTCTGAAATGTTTCTCAGCTATTTCTCCTAAAATTCACTAGGAGAAATAGGTGAGACAGAATAATTAGAGGGAGTCATTCTTGAGACTTATGAGAGATACCTTGCTAACCTCAGTTCAGTGTTTTTATTGGCTCTTTTGTTTCTCATTTGGAAAAGAAATGAGCATTACTGGAGCTACTATGGAGCAATAAGTGATTCTCACCTATTTCTCCTAAAATTCACTAGGAGAAATAGGTGAGACAGAATAATTAGAGGTTAGAGGGAGTCATACTTGAGACACCCCCGCCCCCACACACACCCATATATAGAAGAATAGATATATGAACACTCACACACAGCAATGTTGGTACTAGTAAGTCTTTATTAAAGTCCACTAACAACAGTAGTAAATCGACTTTGACAAACAGTTCAATCCCAACTGAGTATTTATGATAGCTGTAATAACATGTTAGCACTTCAACAACAGCTAAGGCTACTCCACCATTGTCATCCTTATAAAATCGGAACCATAAATGTGCCTCTTATCAGTAAAACTAAATTTTTCAGTACACAGACATGGACAAACAATGTCTCTAACAATGTTTCAAGAAGTATCAGCACAGCTTTACAACACATAACATTCAACAACTTCTTTAAGGCCCATCATGCAGCATTGTATATAAGGGCTTTTTTAAACATGGTCATCTCATCAATTGTCTATGTGTTTGTAGCTCTCATGCGACATTTGTTTATGACAGCTTTTTTGACCTTACTTTTCTCAACCAGTGTCCATCCATCCAGTGCACTACAGCACATGATGTAAGCTGCAAGAATAAAAGAAAGAAAAACAGCACTATTTAAAACTTGGATAATCTAACAGCAGTTATCACAACAGTATTGAGATTTTTTACTATCCTGATATTGAAAAATTCTTATTGTAATATCTCTATGGTTCACACAAGAGAACGCAGTAAAACTGGGGGACACTGAAAACCTTGAAACAACCACAACATTAAATGTAGCTACATGATATATGGGGTCCCAATACTTCAGAAAGTATGCACAAATTTAGCTATATGTGGTGATGAATGTGAGGAGAAAGGGCAGAAGACAAAGGGAAAAACAAACTAGAAATAAAAACTAGAATTACAACAACGTCATTTTTGCAAATAATGCTGCATTTCTTTAGATTGAAAAAGTTGATGGTTAAATGCATGTTAATCAGTGCATGAGGTAGATGAAGCTTTACTGAAAAACAAAAACACTTGGTTGACACAGGTTGATGTTAAAACTGATTTTTTTTAGATTTGCAACTATTAGTTTATTGGTTATCAATTACAATTGATTAAGGGCATTTGAGGGGAATAAATTTCTGACACAAGCTTCTTAAAGGCCCAGTATAGAACTCTAGCACAGTCTTGTGTCACAACCCCAAACGCTTGTGTTGGACAACCTGGTAATGAGAAAGTTGCAGTCAACCATTTTCAGAGTTCTATATAGAAAGCCAAAGTCAACCCCTTCTAGTGGACCTTATGGGACCTTTTTTCTGGAAAAAAATATGTATTTTTCTATCTCGATTTAAATCGGATATTAATGGGAATGACATCATGATCCCGACCTTCAAAATTAAAAGAATAATCGAGGATTTAGCCTTGCCCCCAGTGTCATGTAAAGCACGCAGGCCAAGAGGGACAAAAACACAGAGCATATTGTGGCTGTGGCCACTGTACTGCAAATGAACATTACCTCCTCTAACCTGAAAGTGCCAATTAAGACACCATGGCAACTGCTAATATAGGAAACACATGAACCAAACTTACTCCTGCTTTTCTGAAATCAACATATTGCAGTGTTAATTTTGTCGACTAAAACTATGACTAAAAATGAACGTGGACAGCCTTTTTTACATGAGAAAGACTAGACGAAGACTAACAAAAATAGATCTTTGATGACCAAAACTGACTCAAAGTAAGTTTAGTTTTCATTAACATGACTAAAACTAGACTAAAATGTAATTAATTTTTTTCAGTCAATCAAAATCTGTGATATTTCTCCACTGTGGGTAAATCTGTCAAAAAACAATGCATCTGTATTTCTTCTGCCTCTCAGCTGTAGAAAGTAGGTTTGGCAGAGTGCAGAGAACACACTACCATGGTTTGGTTCCAGATTCAGGCAAGAAAATAAATTGCTTGGATTAAAGGTCAAGACTAAAATCTTTATTGACTAAAACTAGACTAAAACTATAAAAGGTAATAAATAAAAGTGACTTAAACTAAACAGCATTTAATCTAAAGACTAAGACTGAGACCTAATTTAAAAAACTGTCAAAATGAACCCTGATTTTTTTGCCTTCCAAATGAGTTGTGCCAAAAAAATTAACATTGCCAACAAGAAAATAGTTTATTTTTAAATTATATTGTTAATAAATTATCTCAATTTGACAATAAGGCTATAGTGTGGCACACTGTTAACAAATAATGGAGATTATATCACTCATGACACCATGTAAACCATCTTTTAAATGAAGAATCCAAAATTAAATGAGTTATCATTGCATAAAAGCAGTTAATCTAGATTAGACAGTCTAAAAGTGGTACTGCCATCTGTGCTAAAGAGAACAGAAGATCAAGAATCTAATTGATTGTGACCATAAAATTGAAAATCCAATCAAATCAAGGATTTGGAAAATCATGGCACCCCTAATATGTATGACAGTAAATAAAAAAAGACAACTTAATTTCTGATCCCATGAACTGTGAATGAATCAAACATTTGTTAATGTATATCACTACAAAATGTAACCTTGCTGTTATTAAAAAAATAAACGTGAAAATAGTTAAGAATTTAGTAGTTTTGTATCAACCCGGACAGTAAACCAATACTCTCATCTTGCACAACATATTATACATCAGTAGCATGAGCTTAGCTGTTCGACGCACAAATGTATCTTGCCTGATGTGCTTTATCCAGTGACTCATGTTCCTTTTCAGCCAGATAGCCAAAGAACAAGCAAGAGCCAATATAGCCAATATATGTGTACTTACATCCCAGCACAAAACACACAGGCATCATGTTAACACTGGATTCAACAGCTCTAGTTAGCATGACGTCAACTGTGCAACTCTTGGGTGTGTTGTCTTTCTAATTACATATTTTCACAGTCTCCTACAGTTTTTCAACATCTGTGACTTTATGAGTTGTAATGTTAAATTGACCAGCATCATATGTGTAAATCATGACACAATTCAAACATGATCAAATGATTAGCTATCTCTTGCTGTTCACTGCCACATATATTTATCCAAAATAAGGTCCCAAGGGATACACCTTTGGCTCTCTATATTGGGTTCCCACATGTTTTTACCAATTAATTTCCAACAATTTTCCATAACATTTCTTTTTTTAACTACTAAATGATCAGTGTACTTACTCAGAATTCCATTGACTTTGGACTGATCCAGGACTGTCTTTCCATCTGGCACCTTTCCGTGTTTCCCAAATACTACAGCATTTTGGCACTCCTCTGCATTAAAAAAAAAAAAAAAATCATCGAAAAGAAGATGGAATAAGTGATGCAAGAAACATGCTACTATATCCTATTGGTCTCAATTCTAATCCTCTTAGACCTTAGCACAAACTTTCTCTTTACTTATGCCTTTAAATAGCATTAAATTTAGAAGCCTAATTGTGCATTTTCCTGACACTTCTGCACTCACGTGACTCTTTTAAGTAGTGTTCATTATTTAATTTATGCACTCCATATTCTATCTTTTCACTTTGTTTTTCATTTTATTATTTTATGATTATGCATTTTAATTTTTTACATATTTTCTATGACACACCTGATGCTGGAATTCTTTGTTGTAAAGCACTTTGAGTTGCAATAATTGTATCAGAGGTGCTAAGCAAATAAAGTTCACTATTATTAATGTATAAACCAATAAAACTGTTGAGAATAGAGTAGGATAGAAAAGGGTCATGATCTGTGTCCAGGTGTGCTGGTGGGAGTTTTTTTATGTGAGATAATTCATTTTATACCAATTTTTAGCTTTTTACAATGCTGTTGAATGAAAAAATTGTATTTAGCAAACTTTTGTTCTTGATATTCTTCTGTTTTTGTCACCTGGTCTGTCCTCTCTTCAAAATTGCCTTTAGTTAAGGTCAAGCTGCTGAAAATGTTCAGTAAATTGTCAATACATTTTAAACAGTTAAATCCTAAAATCAGCAAATAAGTGGCAACACAACTTCTGCAGTATCAACTTCATACCTATTTGCAATTTCTTGCCCTTCCAGGCAAAACAGTATCTATTTTTTCAAATGAGAGATTTAAAAAAGTAATAATAATATCATTTCCAAATCAATCTCCCAGCCCCAAATGTAGTGATAATTTGACCAACCGTGCTGCAAAATTCTTCCACTAAAATACACACAGTTTTAAT
The DNA here is from genome assembly GCF_018320785.1 of Cheilinus undulatus. NCBI lineage: Eukaryota > Metazoa > Chordata > Actinopteri > Labriformes > Labridae > Cheilinus > Cheilinus undulatus. Next base: position 4,062,111 of record NC_054878.1, read on the forward strand.
TGGACTGGAGGATTACTCTTACTTCTCTGTTATTTCTTTACAAAAATCCTGTAAACCAGTGTTTGTGCCTGAAGCTGCAGATTCATTGATAATAATACCAGTTATAGATTCAAAATATTCAAAATAACAGTCACGTTAAAGACAGCTAAGCCATGTAGTAAAACAATAACTCAATTACCATCTTGGTCATCTCTAGGTGAGTCAGGGACTGGTTCATAAAAACGTATCTTCTTCGTCGTTGGGTTTTCTTGCTCTTTTGGGCAGCTCCTTTTTAGTATTTGCTGCTGGACCATCCATTCTGTTAAATACATACAAGTGCATCAAATTTTAATTAGCCAACTTAAAAAGGTGCTGAAACTCCTTACTTAATTCATCCTGTCATTATGTCTTGTATTTGGGAACAGAGTACAACACATGTTGATATATTTGGATAAGTAGATCATGTTAGTTTTACCATATCAGACCACTCAGGACCTGAAAAACATAATCTACAATCCACCAGACAAACAACAGCAACACAGAGGTATCCTGAAGGAAAAATCCAGACTGTGACTGAGTATTTAAATATATATACCTTATATATGTGTACACACACATATAAAAAAAACATAGTCTTACTACATGAAAAGGAAAATTATTTTTTCCCCTCAAACTGTATGTTATTAACATAAATTGGGCATACAGGCGATTCTCCCATTATTAAATGTTACTGCAGTAAGTTAACAGTTAGCTAACCTACACAAGTTCCAAACTACATGAGGTTCTGGCTAACAGCCTCGCAAGCTAGCTTTACTTTTTACCACATATGCCGACCAGTTTCTTCAGGACGTATCAGGACAACACACTTGAACAAGATACTCTAAAATGTACTTACTTTTATCAAAATTCCGTTTGACAAAGATGTGGCTTACCTTTTTTTTCGTCCTGAGACGGTTTCGTGCTCCATTCCGTTACTCCACTACACTACGAACGTTAAATAAGACCCGTTTTGGATTAACCAATCACGATGCAGTGTAAGTGACTGATGGCGCTCTCTTCCAATGAATTGACAACGTTGCGGCTGGATTCACAGTTCAAGATTTGGGCCAAATGCAACTTCTGTGAGTGGTAAGTGGATAAAGCAACACTTTTCCTACTATTTCTTTGTTAGTAGCCCAATCTAAAGTTATTTATGTTGCATTTTAAGAAAAAGTATCTGCCACTGGGACGTTTTAATCAGTTGAATGATTTTAGGTATGCATAGGTGAAAATCAAGTGGAGGGGGTGTTTTGGACCCCCTCAATCCTAGACAATCACTGAATTGCCCCCCCCCCAAAAAAAAAAAATGCTAATTTCATTGAAAACATGTAGTTATGTTTTACGTGATATGCCTTGAATGCCCTTCTATGAGTTGCATAGGCAAATTAATCTGGTTAAAGATTTTAAAGATCGTCCCTGTCCCCCCCAGTGCTCCAAAGTGGTTCAGTCCAACCTCCCTCTCCTCTCCCTGCAGTTGAATTAATCCAGAAGTTGTCGACACTCACGGACAGACAGGTGCAGATGACAGGAGGTAGGGAGTAACTGACGCGACTTCTGGGCATCAACTCTTAAAAAAACGTATAAACATGTAATGTAACTTAATTATATACATGAAAAAGACGCTACTCATCCCTAATTTGAGTCAGGTTGCCCTCTGCCTCGCTAGCTAAAGTTAATGGTAACTTGCTAAACAACGTCCCCTGTTTACTATGATAAACTTTGATCAGAGCTGAGTAAGGTACCAAATCATTAACTACTACGTGATAGTTTCATATCATAATGCTGAGGGAAATATCTTCATCTGAAAATGACAAAATGCAAAAGATCCAGCTATAGAAGTTGACAAACACTGCATACAGTATCCAGTTTAAAAGGCAAAAATCAGGCATTCAAAACGTGAAAAAAATTGTAAATAAAATAAAAATATTAATTAAATGAAGAAGGAAATATTTAAAATTCTTTATTGTAATGGCCATATCATTTCAAACGTCTGGCTTTTTAAATCATTACAACTGATTCATACATGTAGCCCAGTTTTATTTATATACCTGGTAAATTTTAAACAGCTGTGTAGCTGGTTGATTGCCACACGTCTTTAAGTCTTCCTTAATTAAATGTGTGTTGCTTTAATTTGATTCAATTGAAAATAAAATTGCTACCATAACATACCTTTTTTCATTGTCATGTACAGAAAAAAATATCTTATTAAACAGATTTTAGTCTTGTTCCAGCTAGTCAGCATTGCTTCTCTCATATTTGTGTAAATAACCTGTAAACTGTGTATGCATGCATGTTTGTGATCATTTGTGTTTTAAAAATAGATAGACATACGGTATTATGAATTTATGTTTAGTTTGTGAAATGCTTATTTCCACTTTTGTTTTTTTACAGGCATATTTTAAATATGTTTGAAAATGGCACATAAGTAAGACTCACACTGGAGAAGAAAAGTGAAGAGCCAACAAAGTACTTGCAAAAGATACAGAAGAAAGGTGAGGAAATTTGATTTTTATAATTTTTATATATTGTCACTTTACTAATACTTGCTGCTATTTCCACTCCACTACATTTTGGAGACACATTTTATTGATCAGTCCACTGCAGTACAATATACAATATACTAAACTACACTACACTACAATACACATACTTTCAGACTTCTACTCAAGTACTATTCATATGAGTAACTTAAACTTTTACCAAATTCTTATTTTAACACCTTTACTTGTACTTAAATTGGACTTTTGGTATTTTATTTAAAACTGGCCATCTGTTTGTTTTCTTCTCTCAGCTACATTTCATCAGCTCCATTGCTTTTGACAACATTCTTTAATGATTTTATACATATGAAAAATCAATTAAATTTGAAAGGACAGTCTGCTAAGATCACATTTATACGTAGGATTCACAAAATATTAAGAACATGTCTGAGTATAACCTAGTACAGTTCAATAACAGCACAAATTACAGCATCCAAAGTTTCTGTTTAAGTAAACCAGCACCTCTCTTGAACAGATCCAATAAAACATTCACAGTATAACTTCATGAAAGGGGGATTTATAACAGGATTTGACCTGGATGACTTATAAATTGGCAAGTTAGTGTCAAATATGGTGACTTTTTACTGTTATACCCTGTTTTTATCGGGACACACAAAGAGAGGAGAACGGAGGTAACACAATGAATGTGCAAAAATGTAAAGCAACCATCTCAATTTACTCCAGCATGACTCATTGCCAAGCAATAAGAAATTGATACGGTATATTCCACCTCTTTGGTTTTTCTCTAGAATCATCAGACTTGAGGCCAGATGACTGCAAGTGACCAGTTCTGGAAGCATATCTGAAGGCTGATGACTATACTGATCTGGAATACTGTTTGATCACAAATTTGTGTGACCTACATAACGCCAACCATACATCCCAGTGCTGTGGACAAACAAGTGAGATGCATCACTCTGGACTTCATGTTGAATCGGAACCTGAACAGCCATTTCACATTGATACAGTTGTTGATCACCTATCAGAATTTGTTAGGGAACGTACTTTGGATGATATTTAATGTCCTATTGTTTGATGATGACCTGTCATTTGAGGACAGTTCAGAGCTAAAAACCAAGAGGAGGGAACAGAACCCAAAAGCTCTACAAACTCTGGAGATCATCCACGTAAAATGTAATGCTTTTTTCAGCATTATATAAACCAAATTTTCTCAATGCAAGGGTCATAGTGTAGCATTCTGTTTTTTGTTCTGATGAATAATTTCATTCACAAATGTGTTATTGGAGGCAATGATAGTGGTATTTTTAAATGACATCTGGGGAAATAATATACAGGACTTTATGTAAATACTTTGTTGAAATAGACACTTTATAGCCTTCAAGTTACTAATAAATTTAGTTTTTTATTTTACAACATGTGTTACGTCTTTTATGTGCTCTGTGACAAAACTGAATTACGTGCAGTGCAGTACTTAAAAGGATTTATAGAACATATAATTAATATAAAAGCAGAAGATCTTTGCAGCCTACAATCATACATTTTCAACAATTCATTGTGCACAATAATAAATAAAAAATATTGTGTGGATTGCAATAAAATCAACAAGATATCAGGTGAATAAAAACCACCAAAATATGTATCAAAGTCTGAGAGTTCAATGAGTGCTTGTGGAGAGCTCTACATTAGCTCTGTGTGAGCTAAGTATGAGATGCATGAACTGAAGCTGGGATGAGAGTAGATTGAGTTCATAAAGAGAGCTCTTTTATTTCTCTGCCTGAGATCACAAAGAGAGACAAAAGTTGAGAAACTTTGAGAATTAAATTAGAGGCTGATGAGATCTCTTCTAAAACTTCAATGGAGACTAAACTGAGATTCAGTGCATCTTATTGCTCAGGAGAAAAAAAAGAGAGACAGGAGAAATACACCTTAGTCTCAGTTTGGTGTCACACAGATCTCATAGTTGTCTAGGAGAAGTAAATGAAACATTTTTGAGATCTCTTTTTGGTTTTTCTTTTCCTCTGGGATTGTACCTTATATTCCTTGAAAAATGTTTATCACAGTGCTCAGGATTGTTATTTTTTGGACCAAATAGTTAAATAAAGTTGTTCAGCAAGAAGCCATTGACTTGAGTGGTATACATTTCAGAATTGTATGTTGTAATGAGGCCACTGTCACCACCGTCAGAGGGAGTTTTATTTGTTTTAAATGAATATGCTTACAATATGTTTCTTTAGTGCTGTTGAGTTATTAAAGTAATAGTCTCTTTTAATACTAAAATGTTTTTTAAATAAAAAAACCCATTACTTTTTCTATCTAGACTTAAAGTAAACATTGTATGATGTTAGATCTTTTAAAGTAGTACACATGAAAAAGTATAAAAGTGAACAAAAGTGAATATACAACATTTAACAGCGTATATGTGTACTAAGAATCCCAGATAATTATTTAAAAACTCTAAATACATATTTGACCAAATAAATTTTAAAAAATTGCTTTTTATTGTGTCTGACGGTGTTGACAAAAACAAAGTAAAAACCAGAAAACACCTATTTTATAAAAAAAATACAAAATCAGGAGGTTGCACCAGTATATTGCTCAACAGCCAAGACCTTAATCTATAATGATATACCTTCAGATTTTGTAATTTGACTTACTTTTTATTTTCAAAATTAAAAACCTGTTTTATCCAAATTCTCAAGAATCAGTGACTCAATAAAATGTTATTAATTATACACACCTTTTATACTCCATTATTACCTCACAAAGTGCTTGTCATGGAAAGAGAACAAGTGTAAAATAAGGGTATGGGTAGTCTGTAACAGGTGTTTGTAAATAAATACTACAGTCAATTATATGTAAGCCTGGGTCTAACTGCCATGAATAAAGAATATTTGATTCTAATAATTAAGAGTCATTTATTTATTCATCTATCCACAGTCTGCATTCCTGACTAGAAGCCTTCCTTCATCTACTCTCAGCCGTTCACCTGTGACTCTCTCCCAGGAGGACACGATGAGCTGGGCCATATGAGAAGACTGGGATCCTGGAAAATCAACAGCAGCAGCAGAGGAAGATGACCAGGAACTGTTTAAGGGACTACTATACACGGTGCCCGCGCGGAAGACCGGGGTTCGATTCCCCGACAGGGAGACGTCCGTTAGCAGCTGAGCCTGTACATGTCATCATTGGGGCTCCAAGCTGGCTCTCATCTTGAGCTGGGATCACAGGCTGGCAGCTCTTTAAATGGTGCATTTGTACACAGAGCTGTTGCTTACGGCCATACCACCCTGAGCACACCCAATCTCGTCTGATCTCGGAAGATAAGCAGGGTCGAGCCTGGTTAGTACTTGGATGGGAGACTACCTGGGAATACCAGTTGCTGTAAGCATTTTTCCCCCCAAATATTCTTCTGGAAGAGGGTGCTGCTGCTTCAGCAGATTGCCAGTATTTTCTTGAGTGTGTCTCCTATGCCCAAACAGTGTCGTCTCCAACAAAACAGCCAAGCTGATAAATGTGTCGTGGTGTCAGCAGAGGCTGGCAGCTCTTTAAATGGTGCGTTTGTACGCCGAGTTGTCACTTACGGCCATACCACCCTGAGCACGCCCCACCTGACAAAGGATAGTATGTCCAAAGCTCCATTGTCATCGTCCAATCATGGCCATCAATGTCCAATGTCACATTGGACGTAATCCAGTCAAAACCATCACTGTCCAATGTGAGATTGGACGTTGGCCAATCAGGCCGCGGGATAACAATGGATGTAGCCAATCGTGACTCCACCCGCTCCAAGCGCTGGGATTTTTATTCCGCCATGTAACCTATAGTTACTGAGGTAAAACTTTCTCTTTTTCGCCGAAGAAAGATCGCCAAAGTGAGTACATTCTACATCTCTTTTGTTATACGTTAATGTTACATCAGCATCCTTTTCAAACGCCATTCATCCGTTAGTCATTTACTTGTCACGACAAGTGTACAGTAAACACGTTAGCTAAAGCAATGGTCGAGAACAATGATTGTAAACATTTATTTAGAAAACTTTAGTCGAGGTAGCCAGCCTTTCAGTGTGTTGTTAACTTCCAGCAAGCTAACGTTACCGGTAAAATAGCATATTTGCAACTGGAGATGTCTCGTGATCTAAACTGATGCTTGTACCGTTTAATTGGAAAAATAAAGCATTTGTCATAGTTAAGTCGAGCTTTTTATAAGCATGATCGTATAGTAGCTTTAGTTTACTTATACTCACTTTGTGACGTTGTAACAGATCGAGCGAACTAATATAATCTCACAGTGTTCAGTTGTTGACTATGAGCAACTCGGTTTTGTTTAAAGTTATTTTCCTATATAGAAATAGTTACATCGGTGTTCGCTTCTTGTCGGTGTCATTTATTTTTTACAAAAGTCACAGAAAGGCATATATATATAAAGGTTTCATTGAGTAAGATTATTGTCACTTCATGGTGATAGTACACTTGCTATTACTGGATTTGTACATCAGCTTGTTTTCTATACTGATAGTTTCTTATTACAGTATTCACAATATATGCATGTATCTGTGTAGAGCACAGTGCTTATACTGCTCTACTTTTTTGTTGTTTCTGCAAGTGCTGCCTTTTTTTGTTTGTTTTCAGATGTCCACCAAAAAAAGCCACAAGGCAATGGGGGATGGTGAGTGGATGGCCAGGCTAAGGTCATTTGCCAGGACTGGGGTTTGGCCCCCTGGAAGTGGGAACAGGCCAGCCCCAAGACAAAAAAAATGGCATGATCTTTATCACAAGGTAAAGTACAACGCTCTAAGTATTTTTCTGTATATGAGGGCATTATTAAGTCTGGTGTGTGAGAGACATTATACATACAAAAAGACATACACTGTTCTTTTGTATGTACTGTGCTGAACTTGAATAATGATATTCCAGGCCTTAGTTGGAAAAAAAAAAGACATTATTGAAATATGATGGTGCAGAAATGATCAGTAGGCTTATGAACTGTGTGTGACGCACTACATGCTCATATACTATATATTTTGGTCATCACAGATTGAGAAATGCCCCATGCAGGCTCAAGGGCAAACAACGCTTTTTGGAGGGTCCATGGCCTGCAATTGTGGATTCCACAACTTTAAGGTGAAGTTTTCTAAAATGATAACTCACTACTCTAAGCTTCCATCCCCATTATGTTTCCTGTTGTGCTTTTACTGTTATATCATGTGTTTTGTTACTGTTGTGTGATCAGCCTGCCACTACTGCTCCACCACCTCCTGTTCCACAACCCTCTGATGTCCAGCAGTCTGAGACCTCAAGTGTTGCTCCAGGGGAAAGTTCTTCAGCTAATAGACCCTTCCTTCATCCTTCCTTGAGCCTGTCCATGGTGATTTTTGTTTTTGTTCCAACAGCTATGGTCTTATTTGTTCGTTACTGTTTGTTTTTCTGTTTTTGTTTATTTCTTTCTTTGCTGTTTTGTTTTTATTCTTTAACACTGAAGAATGACATGGTATATGTCTTTTTGATAAATATCTATAAACTATTTATATTTTTTCTATTTTCAGTTCACCAAATCACGCTTTGGTGGGGCTCTGTCTTCCCAAGCAAAGCCACATTTAGTTACCCGGAGGCCCCCAAGTCCTTCTCCTCCATCCTCTGTGAGGACCCCCAGCTATTCTCCTCCTCCATCCTCTGTGAGGACCCCCAGCTATTCTCCTCCTCCATCCTCTGTGAGGACCCCCAGCTATTCTCCTCCTCCATCCTCTGTGAGGACCCCCAGCTATTCTCCTCCTCCATCCTCTGTGAGGACCCCCAGCTCTTCTCCTACTCCATCCTCTGTGAGGACCCCCAGCTCTTCTCCTCCTCCATCCTCTGTGAGGACCCCCAGCTCTTCTCCTACTCCATCCTCTGTGAGGACCCCCAGCTCTTCTCCTCCTCCATCCTCTGTCAGGACCCCCAGCTCTTCTCCTCCCCCATCCTCTGTGAGGACCCCCAGCTATTCTCCTCCTCTATCCTCTGTGAGGACCCCCAGCTCTGCTCCTACTCCATCCTCTGTGAGGACCCCCAGCTATTCTCCTACTCCATCCTCTGTGAGGACCCCCTCTGCAGCCTCAGTTAACACCAGCAGCCCTGTCCCATCCCTCATGAGGACCTGCAGCACTTCTGTAAATACCAGCCTTGTAGCCTCCTCCACTATTTTTACTCTGTCATTGCCTTGTATTACCATAACTTTGTTTTCTGAAGAAAGTAGCCTTTAAAATAGCCTTTAATTTATCATTGAAATAATTATTTTTTGTGGTCTGTAAAACAGGATGACTCTTGGGACGAGCAGCCAGGAGGAATTCAGCCAGCCACAGCTGAAGCCAGGGAATCTTTATGGTTTCCTAAGGGAATGAGGGAGACCATCCCTGTTCAGGACCAGAAGTGGATAATCAAAACCCTCTTCCAGTCACAAAAACTGCGCGCAGATGTGAAGCTGTGGTATGAGCCCCCTGATCCTGTGCCAGTTTACCACCAGAAGCCAACACCTGAAAGATTTTTTACTCATCGGCTGATGGCGTGGATGCCTTACCACCTGTGGAAGGTGGTAGTACATTGCCCAGTTTGTCAGAAGAACCTGACAGGCTGTGGTATCCACAAGCGGGCACGGAAGGTCCTGGATGTCGACAGGTACTATCTCCTGGTGACAGAAACACTCAGGTGCACTGTGTGTTCTGTCAACTATCTGTCGACCAGTCAGACCGTCAGGGACCAGCTGGACCTGCCACACCAGAAGCTGTTCCGTCTGATCCTGACCCGCAAGTGAGTAAGAATGGTTCTAAAATGATGGAGGTTGAAAAAATTGTACAGCATATTAATTTATCCTCCTGTCAATATGAAATCTAACATTAAAAAAATCTACTTTTCAGGTATGCCTGCGACATTCGTGTCATTCGGCTGCTTCGGGACAGGACTCTGGGTAACAGTCCGGCAAGGCTGGTCAAGCAGCTGAAGGAAAACCATGGGGAGGAGTGGATGAACAGGTTGGCACACTACCTAGGGGAGTGTGCTGCCTTTGTGAATAGGCCTACCCTTGTCCCAATGGTTTTCCAGGAGCCCCCAGACCCAGTCGACATCCCCACCAGTCACTGGGTGTTGTCAGTGTGTGGAAGGGACATCCTCTCCCGTCTTGACCACATAAAGGCGAGCATCACTTCCACATTTGGCACCATCTTAAAGATGGATTCCACTAAAAAGGTAAAGAAAATATGTCTGCATAGTACATTTTCATTCAGTTTACCTTCTCACACACATGGTATTAGCAATGCTGACATTTAAAAGAAGATATGAAATGTAAGCAGATAAACACTACAAAATATTTGTACTAAAAAGTTAACCATTTAAAGCCTCTGAATTTTTTTTTCAAAGTCTCTGCCCTTTCCCAAATGCTGTATATGAGAGGTTTACTAGATCAATGTGTGAAACAAATCCATCTGCCATGTCAGGTTACAAAAAAATGTCATTTTGATAAAATTTCAGATCACAAAGAAGCTGGCTGGGCATGGAAGGGGAACGGCTCTCTGGGTGACCTCTATAGGAAACGAGTTTGGCCAGATCCTCAACAGTGTTCTTTCGGTGCAGGAAGGGCCAGGTCTTGACCCCATGGTGCAAGGCATTATGGACCGTTACCGGCAGCTGCTCCACCCCCACTGCTGCTGTATGTGGACTGTGGCTGTTGTGCGGAGGAGACGAGCAAGCTACAGTCCAGGTTTGCGGACTGGCCAGACCTCCAGATCCGGCTTGACATCTGGCACTTTATGCGGAGGCTGGCTGTAGGCTGCACCACCGAAGCCCACCCCCTTTACCCTACTTTTATGGGCTGTCTCTCTGCCTGCATCTTTGAGTGGGATGCAGGAGACCTCACTCTCTTGCGGCGAGCAAAGAGAGAGCAGCTCCGGCATGAGGGTGTTCCGTGTCTTGCTGATGACTTGGTGGACAGGAAAATCAGCAAAAAAGAGCTGAGCCAGTATTGCAGAAGAAGGACACGTGGTGAGGAGGAAACCACTGGCCTAATTGACCAGCTGCTCCAGAAACTGGGAGGTGCTAATGGGAGAGACCTCATGGGGGTGCCGTTATTGGATCAGGTACGGATGGAGCACATCTGGCGCATTCAAAAACGGCACGTCAGATGTATCCAGGACGTGCCTGGTGTACAGCTGTACACTGAGGTAGGCACCACCAACAAGTATGGTGTGGTCCTCACCAAATACTGCTGTGCCAGAGGGTCCACATCCCTGGAGTCCTTTCACCTCCACCTGAACAGGTTCATTCCAGGTTTGTGTCCCAAATTTGTGATCATTTTGCCTTTATTTTTATGGTAAAAAATCAGATTGAAAGAAAACTGGCATACATGTTTTTGTTGTGTCCGCAGGAACCAGTGCAAATGCACTGAACTTTCAGCTCTACCTCCTGGAAGGTCTGAACAGGTGGAACCAGGACCGGGGTATTGCAGCAGTAACAAGCAAGCCATCTTTTTTTGCTTACTTACACCAGGGATGTGACCCACTGTATAAACACCAACAGCCAGAAAGTGTTTGGCAGGGCCTTTATACCCACCTTTAGGCCACCTGCCCAATACACTGGTATGTATAGCTGTTATTTGTTAAATTGCAACATTTTAATGCTTGGATTCTATTTTTTTTTTTCTAAATTTAAGCCTTAGTTTGACAAGCCTGTCTTTACATAATTCCCTTTTTCTGTTTGGAAAGAGAATTAATTGACAAACAGATGTTAAAATTAAGTTGTTTCAATGTTGTATGTTTTGATTAAAAACAAACAATTGTTCCATTTAAATTACAAGTGTATTTTTCTGTGTTCTTTTCAATAGGGGAGCTTCTTGGTGTTGACTACCTCCTAAGTCAAACTGAACAGCGCTTGAGAATCACCCCAGACTCAGAGGAGACGGAAGAAATGCTGGAAGATGTGGATGCTGTTGAGGAAGAAGAGGATGAAGGTTTTGAGGAAGAACAAACACCAGACCTCATTGTGTCAGATCTCCTGGATAACACAAGCTTCCCCTTCTCTGACTCTCAGTCTTCCTCTAGGCCAGCCTCCTTTTCCCAGGCTGCTCAATCTTCAGCTGCTCCTGCCTCCCAGGCTGCCTCTTCCTCCCTGGCTGCCCCTGCTTCTGCCTCCATGGCTTCCTCCTTGTCTCTGTCCACTCCATCTCTGGCTGCTGCTGCCTCCTCCATGGTTGCCTCCTTCTCTCTGGCTGCTCCATCTGCTGGATCCTCCATGGCTGCCTCCTCCTCTCTAGCTGCTCCATCTCTGGCTGCTGCTGCCTCCTCAATGGCTACCTCCTCCTCTCTGGCTGCTCCATCTGCTGGATCCTCTCTGGCTGCTGATGGATCCTCCATGCCTGCCTCCTCCTCTATTGTTGATCCATCTACAGCTGCTGCTGCCTCCCTGGCTCAATCAAGTGCCCCTACATCTGTGGCTGCTAATTCCTCCCTGGCTCCTTCCTCGCAGCTTGCTGCCAGCGTGCCTCTTCCAGGTCTCACTACAACTCCTGACAACTCTGGGGTATGTTATTCATTATTTTGTGTCAAAGACATATTAACTCATGTGTTGCCCTGAATCTTACTGCCAACTTACTGTTCTTTTAGGCTGTCGATGACTCTGGCATGCAGGGAATGGACAGAGTTGACAGCCTGGCAGAGTGTCTGGTGGAGCTCAGAAACCAATCATCTCTTGCTTTGTCAAACCAGCAGGTAATCATTGCTTATTTTCTTGCAGTACCAACTTGTACTCTGCATACAAATACATGGTTGGTGTGTTTCATATGCCTTTTTGTTCTTTCTTTTCTCAGGTGAGCAACATTGTTGCTTTATGGCAGAACCTGCTGGATTTTGACAAGCAAAGGATTGTGTTAGCAGCCAGATTCCAGAACAGGCTCGACACAGGGAGATTTAGGTCTCCAAAGAAGAGGCAGGAATTTACTCCAGGGGTGGAGCGCGTCAAAAGGCATGCTCTTACCATCACTGCCCCACTTGCCCAGTGGCCAGACTGCTGTCGCCTTATAGAGAGCATTTTTATCTGGCTATGCGAGATCCATCGCAGTCCCAAAAAAAGGGGGACAGGTACAGTGTCGAGATGGGACCTAATCCTAGAGGACTACAGGAGAATAAGGCAGCGCATTTTATCTAATGGGGCAGTCATGCAGCAGACCTCATTGCAGCTGGTGGATGTGAGCCACACCACACTTGTACAGTGGCACAACAGGAGGGTAAATAGACAGGAGGCTGCTGTCATTATGCAAGGGCTGAGTCTGCCCAACCGCATGGCTGTAGCTTCCACTGCTCTCCCTCCTGCTAATGTTCGAGCCCGAGTTGCTCCCCCTCAGCCAGGACCAGCACACAACTACATCTTACCTGAGAGCTCTGTGGGCCAGGCTCAGGTAAAGAGAAGAAAAATTCTTCCAGCAGTCCCAGCACCTGAAGCTGTGAGGCTGCATCCACAGCGCCAACTCCCTGCACCATCAACAGGGACTCAATTTCTGATGCTGGCTCCAGGGACTGTACAAGGGACTGTACAAGGGCCTGTACTGGTGGCTGTTCCTCAGAGCCTGGGAGTGAGCTCCCCCTCTGCTCCACCTGTTCCAGCCCCAGCTCTGCCACGCAAACTTACCCACAAAGTATTGCACAACACATGTAAAAAGTGTGGGCAGTTCAGAACTGCGGCCACAGGACACAGCCAATACAAGGGTGTTGTGTACTGTCCATCTGCAGAGGCTGTGTCAAAGGAGCAGTGGTTAAAAAACATTAAAAAGGAATAAACATGTATCATCTCCCTCTCAATATCCTGGACTCTTGGATTGTGTTCCACCATACCACATTGCGTCCCAAAAGAACTCTTAACTGTCACTTTTGTATATAGTATATTTATTTGTTAAGACCATATTTTTGAGAAAGTTATGTTGTCATGACTTCTACTAGCTATCTGCTCTCGTTTGTTATTGTTTACATGTTGTTCCATCAGATGAACAGTTTTTATATGTACACTTCTGCTAGGAGAAACATTAGCCATACATATCAGCAAACGTGTGTGATTATATTTATGCCATCACACTTCGGGAGTTGACAAGTGGAGTTTGGAATTTAAAACTGAACCAACACACCTGCTTTAGCTGCAGTTGTTGTATTTTGTCCCCATTTCTTAAACTTTTGTTCAAAGGGCTTTAGTTCTCAGTTTAAACTACAGCTAGTTTAATTGTTTTAAACCTGAGAGGGTTGTGGTTTTTGTGGTACTTCCAAGCACCTTTTCAGAATTGTCTTAACTCTGACAAGCTTGAAATTCTGTTTAAGCAAAATAATTTTATTTTGAGAGTAAGATAAATGAAAGTGTCATTTTTTTTTTTAGAGTTCAACAGAGTTTATTTTCTGTTGCCAGGTTGTTACAGTGCTCATAAGCTCTAGCTCTTAAGATTTAGCTCACAAAATGGCAGATCAGGCTAAGTTGACTGTCCAAAATACAATTTGCATATAGTTTTGGCTTATCCAACAAAATGGTTTTGCATTTTCATCACTGAGGGTTGTAAATTCAAAGATTATGCATCTATTGTTTATTGTAGATTGTTTTTTGTTTGTTTGTTTTTTAAAGAAAGACACCCAGTAAGAGGAGCACCTCAAAGGCTCAAAGCTGGTACTAGAATTAATGGGTGCCTTACAACGAAAAAAGCATGAAAATCTTTTTCAGATTATCAGTTTGAATGAAAAGAAATTGTAATCACTTAATTTCATCATTTGAGATAGTTGTTATTGTCATTTTCAGATTAAGAGTACTTGTGTTTACATATTACTGCTGTGTTTCTTACAATTCAGTCACATTTTACAGACAAAGTGACTCTTGTCTTAAAGACTTGCTGCCTTTCATAATTGCTGCTGACTTTTGATTGCAAGAGAGTCATGTTACTAAAGGCTATAAAATAATAATAAATGTTTTCAACAAAAAAAAATTTTTTTTTTTTTTTTTTTGGTTGTATGTGCCATCACACGAAGGCCAAAGAGAGTATTCATTAGTTATTTGTATACCACACAGAGAGTAATATTCATTAATTCAATTCAATATAATAATCTTAGTTGGCATGGAAAAATGTAAACATTGCCAAAGAGGGTACAAATAAATGATAAATTATACATTTTG